>NW_007246072.1:329974-342281 GCF_000164805.1 Carlito syrichta | reverse complement strand
CACATTACCAGACTTCAAACTTTACTATAAAGCTACAATCATCAAAACAGCTTGGTATTGGTATAGGAACAGGCATATAGATCAATGGAATAGAATTGAGATTTCAGAAGCAAAACCTCAATTTCTCAACCAACTCATCTTTGACAAAGCCTCCACCACCTACCACTGGGGAGAGGAGAACCTATTCAGTAAATGGTGCTGGGAAAACTGGCTGACCACATGCAGAAGATTGAAACAGGACCCCTATCTATCCCCATGCACAAAGGTTAATTCCAAATGGATCAGAGACCTAAATGTAAAACCTCAAACCATAAGAACCTTAGAAAATGAAGGAAAAACTCTCATGGAAATCGGAACTGGCATCCAATTCCTGAACAAAACCCAAAACCCATAGCTCATAAGAGAGAAAATAGACAAGTGGGACCTTATTAAACTGACAAGCTTCTGCAAAGCCAAAGAAACCATCAAGAGAGCAGGGAGACAGCCTACAGACTGGGAAAAAGTATTTGCCAACTCCAGGTCTGACAAAGGTTTAACATCCTGGATCTACAAGGAACTCAAATGTGCTGAAAAGAAAAAACCAAACAACCCCATTATAAAATGGGCAAAAGATATGAACAGACACTTCACAAAGGAAGACATCCGAGCAGCCAACAAACACATGAAGAAATGTTCAACCTCACTAATCATCAGGGAGATGCAAATCAAAACCACACTGAGATACCACCTAACCCCAGTCAGAATGGCAATTATCAACAAGTCAAAAAATAACAGCTGCTGGAGAGGGTGTGGTGAAAAGGGAACACTTCTACACTGTTGGTGGGAGTGTAAACTAATGCAACCTCTGTGGACAGCAGTGTGGCGATTCCTAAAAGCTCTAAATACCAACCTCCCATATGACCCCGCAATCCCCCTACTGGGAATATATCCTGAAGAACACAAATCACTCTATAAAAAAGATTCCTGCACACGCATGTTTATCGCAGTGTTGTTCACAATAGCAAGAACCTGGAAACAGACATGCTGCCCGTCAAAAGAGGACTGGATTAAAAAAATGTGGTGCATATACATGATGGAATACTACGCAGCCATAAAAAAGAACAAAATCATGAATCTCGCAGCAACCTGGATGGAACTAGAGTCTATAATACTGAGTGACCTCTCACAGAAACAAAGATCCGAGTATCACATGTTCTCACTCATATAATGGACCTTAAACATCCAATGCAATACTATACAAAAATGACTGACCGTACTGGGAAACTATGGTGGGGGGAGGGAGATGGGATTAACAGTAGCAAATATCTGTCTGGGAACGGGGAAACACCCCATATCAACAGGGTGCCTGAATGAAATGCAATTGTATACCTAACCCTTAACTGTACCCCACAACTTCATAATAAAAAAAACAACAACATGTCTCAGCATTTGTGGATTTCATTTTTACATAATACTATGTAGTTAGACTCTGTGGATAGTCTAGGATGAGCTTTAAGCCTACTCCAGTTCCTTTTCAAAGATCTTCTACCATCTGTATGTTCTCAGGCTCTGATTTCATAAACTTGAATAAAACATATACTTACCCACAAGAATAAGCAATGGTTGACAACCTATATTTCTCCAATTAGACATCTGTGTTCAGAGATGCAACTCTTGCCTGTTGTATAGATAATCTTTTACAGGGCAACAAAGTTCTTCAAAGTCCCAGATTCTCAAATTTTCCACTGTACAAAATGTTACTTGTTTTATATTTTCATAACTCAGTAGTCTATACCAGAGTCTTTCCCAGAGCAAAGGTGGAATCAGCACCAAAGGTAGATTTCACTTATTCTATTTCATTTACCCACAGCACAAGCTTTGAAGTGAATGATCCCCACCTCCACCTTTTACAATTTTGGGTTCTGATTCCTCCAACCAGAATGGGGTGTTATTCTAGCCTCTCCCCAGAACAAAGTCTGGAAATAGGAATTTTTTTTTTCTTTTTTTTTGTTTTTTGCTTTTTCCTTTTCCTTTTGGAACTAAAATGTTTGCAACTTTGATACCTTATCTCTACCTTGGGGCAGCTAGGGTACTCTCTTACATCAGAATTAATAGAGTCACAAAGTCCCTCAAAACTATGGCTAATGAAGCCTGTAGAAATATGTAAATTCCACTAGTGGTATATAGATTAATTTACAAGTATTTTAAATTGCTCACCTAATACTGAGAAACCTTATAGTATTGTATTTAATGATGTATGTCATCAGATTTTTACCAAAAAAATGAGAAATTTTCTTTCTATCCTTTTGTTCTTTTCTGTTAAATAAAATCTGCTCTAGTATATTGTTATTAAGGGCAAAGAGCATTGTATTTGAAACATGGTTCATTGGCTAAAAGGAGTCCCATATCATTTGAGTTACTTACTGTTTTGTGGCATTTGTGTTCTTCTCTGAATTTAGAAGTTTATTTGTAATGTGGTAATATTATAATCAGAGTTACTCTCAAAAAGCTAATGGAGCTAGAAAATAAAAGTTTCATAGGACTCAATCAGGATGAAATCATCACTTTCTTCATACTAAATGTTCTTTAGCAAAAGGTCAGCAAACTCATCTTCATTCTTATAAAACGTGGGCAGAAATGAGGAGAAAGTGAGAGGACAAAGATGAGAGAATCAAAATTACTTATAATTATATCTCTATGAAGTAATAATAACTTTATTACCATGTTGCATATGTGGCTTGACATTCTAAATGAGCTGCATGAAATTAGTACCAATAAAACTATAAAGACAATTACTGGCAAATGTATAAAATAAAAGGTCTTTAAGCTCTTTTTAAAATATTGAAAACCATAAGTGAAGAGTGCATGGTAATTTCCCCCTCGTTTTTTACTTTAAATCCTGGGCAGGTCTATTGGCTAATAAATAGTGAAAAAAATGAAGTTGGAAACTAGCCAAAGCCACAAACCAAATTTGTTTCTTGAAAAAAAAGAAGTGCTTTTCAGAACACACTGAGGCTGTGTTCTGTTTTTGTTAGAGATCTAACAATTGCAGGATTAATAAAATTCTCAGCTCTGATAAGAAGCAGTCTATGACAGGGTTGTACTTAAGTGTTCTAGTTCCTTCACTGAGCAAGGTGGTATCTTTATTCAGAGGAGAAAAACCATTCAAAATCACCACTTGTTATGAGCTGAGTTGTGTCCCCCAAGTTCATATGTTGATCAATAGCCCTCAGCACCTCAAAATGTGATTGTATTTGAAGGTAGAGGCAATTAAGGTTAAATGAGGTCAATCCAAAAAAGACTGTTCTCCTTTTAAGAAGAGGAAATTTGGATATAGAGGAGTACAAAGGAAAGATCATATGAAGATACAGAGGGAAGACAGCCATCTATAAGCTAAAGAGAAGGGCCTCAGAAGAAACTACTCTGTCTACTAGATATCTTGATTTCAGACTTCTAGCCCTCAGCATTGTGAGAAATAGATTTTTGTTGGTTTATTCTTTCAGCCTGTGGTACTTTGTTATGGCAGCCCCAGAAGACTAATACACCTCCCCAGGTTTTTCTTCTTATTTTGTTACACATCAATGCTGATTATCACAGTAGTGGCTCAAAGTGCCTTTTTTAATTGATGACTGCCCTGGCCTTGGGCTTAGTTGTCCAGCCAAGTAGTTTCCTAGAGCACCCCTGCCCTTCACCTTGATGACTGATTGGTCTCCAAATACAGGCCAGGTTCACTCAGAAGTGTGAAGACCAGCTCTGAAGAGTTGCAAAAAGCTCTATATCACAGCCCTTTCTCTGTATACATATCTCGGCTCTTCTCTTATTAGGCCTTGAACTTACTACCTTACCATCTCCTGCCAAAATCTAAGCTTCATGCTCTACTTTTTGAGCTTTTCTGGGTGGTCTTGTTCCTAGTTAATATTATCTTTATTTTGATTGCTTTTATGAGGACGGAACATTCTGTACCATTTATGTACTTATATTCTGATTTGTACACTAATAGTGTTGTTTATGTTTTATTTTTCCTGCAAAATTATTAGTTCCTCTAATTTTCTTCATGAATTATAAGAAAGGAGGTTTTTTTGAATAAATTCTAGATTTGATGCCTTCTTTCATGATCAAATAATACCTGTTTGTACCTAGAATAAAGATGTTTGTCTCGATGGACAAAACCATTTTTGGCTACCTGTCTTGAATTTTTTTGCCTTTCTCTCTAAGTAATTTTGCAGTCCTAATTCTACCCACAACCCCAGCCCATTTTATTTTCTCTTTTCCAGAGGGTAACAGTACTTGATGCTAAACAATCCCTTGAAGCACGCTGGTCCTTTTAAAAGTAGAACTCCACAATGAGGTGGTTAACTTTGATCAATAGCCCATGTGTTTTTAGAAGACAATTGAGAAAATGGAGAAAATAGACATACATTCTCCGTCATTTGTTCTTAAAACATGACCATCTCTTTCTCTATGTTTTCTTTTCTTTTTTCCAATATAGAAATGTCTCCATTCCTTTCCAAAGTGAACTCTTTCATGGAATTCATTTGTAGTTATGACTCTGATTTTGTATAGACTCTTCTCTTTGAAATGCCTCTTCCCTCTTGATAATCTGACAGTTCACTCATCCACCACCCTTAATGCCAACCTTTCTCCTTTGCATGGTCTTTCCAGACTCCCAAGGAACATTTGGGTGTTCCTTTCCCTGTGTATCCTCTGCCCTTGAACATATGACTACTAAACCAAATAACTTAGGATAACTGTCTTTATCCCAAATAATCTATAAGCCCCCTGAGGGTAGGAACAAGCACAGTACTAAGGAGCTCTCACACATTGGTTAAAGGAACAGATGGAGAATTTTCTCACTCATTTGATCCTTTAATTCTACATCCCTCTACCTGTTAGCAAACTCTAGTCTAATCTTTAAACACACAACAAAAACAAAACTTTTTCTGTCTAGTCTTCCCCTAAGCCATTATTATATTTCTTCATCAGGCTTTAAAAAAGAGTGACAAGTTTGCTGTACTTCATTCCCCATTACTACTCAGCCCATGAAATCTGTCTTTAATGATCTCAACGTTACTAGCATTTCTTTTCTGAAGGTCATGAATGACCCCACAGTGCAATGCAAATAGAATTTGGCCTTATTTCTCCAGCCTGTTCACAAGTGTGAATTCTTAGTTGTCCTCTCTTTCTGGTAATTCTCTAATATTCTTGGCTTCTATGGTCTTTTCTTTCCTAATTCCTCTCCTTTTCTTTCTCATTCTCTTTGAATTTCTCTTCTGCCTGGAACTAGAAGCCAAGAACACCCAAACCTGAATTTATAGCTCTAGCTGCTACATCACTCTACCTGTGTTTTCTAGTAAATAGCCATTTGTTTTAACAGTCTTATCACCAAATGTATCTATTGAGATATTTTACCATTCCTATAGAGTAGAAATTAAAGGTCAATATGATCATTTCTTGGTCTAAATTTGTAAGTCCTCTGTCTTGCAAGATTTTGGAATTTAATTATTTATATTGGACTGTATTTATCTGTATGTACCTTTGCATAAATCCATATTTTTAAAATTAAATTTCACATTCACAAATGTCTATCATGCTTTCTTCAAAGTAATATACCCAATTATTAATGTTATTTTCCTAATGATCAAAAAACATATACATCCATGTTGTAGGCTGAATTTTTTCTCCTTGAAATTTGTATGTTGAAACCCTTACTCTCAGTACCTCAGAATATGGACTGTATAATTGGAGAGAGGGTCTTTGAAGAGGTATTTAAGTTGAAATAAGGCCATTGGCATGGGTCTTAATTCAAGCTCACTGGTGTCATTATGAGAAGAGGAAATTCAGACACACTAGGGGACATGACTTGTGCATGTTCACAAAGAAAAGGTCATTTAAAGACATAGTGAGAAGGTAGTCATCTGAAGCCAGGAGGAGAGCCCTCACCAAGAACTCTATTGGCTGGAACCTTGATCTTAGATTTCCAGCTTCCAGAACTGCAAGAAGATACATTTATGTTGTTTAAGCCACCCAGTCTGTAATATTTTGTTATGGCAGTTCTAGTAAACTAATATATCCCCGTAGCAAAAGTAAACACGCAAAAAAAATATTAATTGATAAAGTTCTAGGTGGAGGATATTAAAGGGGGAAAAAGACCTCTTCTTTCTTTTCTATTGTTCTGTTAACTCTTCTTGTTTTCCTCCCAAATTCTTCATGCACCTCCAAATGAGGCCTGTTCTCCTGTATGACCATGTTAATTTCTCTTTCTTGGAGTTCCCCCTGACCACCCATTCTACAATGATCTCTTTCGTATCCATCTTCAGTCTCTTGTTGTTCATGTGATTCACCAAGATTGCTTCTTAATTGTTGAGTAGTATTATCAGCTGCTTCATTTTATTATTCAGGCTCTTCAATGCTTTTTCTTGAGTCTTCTTTGTTTTTGAAGATTTTACATCTTTCTCATTTGCACTCTCCTGCCCATCATCTCTGTTATTCCTTGTCCCAGAGGGTCTTATGCACCACTGAACACCTGGGGATGCTTAATTCTTGAATTAAATTCAGAGCATTTGACAACTCTGACTCTTCGTGACTATTTGGGATAGAAACGAGTGACCAGAAGCAGGGCTGGTAGAAACTATCAGTATCTGTTTTCAGAAGTGGAGGGTACATTTAAATACAAAGAGATTTATTATTCTAGGTTAAACCTCTGCCTTCTCTTATTCAGTATCTGTCCTGCTGTAGTCAGTTCATAATATGCCAGGGAAGAGAGACCTGCTATTGACAGTTCAATATATCTGATGAAAAGGCACTTAAATTATTTTAGGGGAACTTTTGTTTTCTCAGTAACCCTACTGGGTACACTCTTCATGTTAAAAAAAAGTATGAGAATTGGTCTGTTTTCTAATTTTTCTTTCTTGCTTGTGTAAATGCACAATAAATTCCTTTGACAGTTAGAGGCACAGACAAATGTTATTGAAAATCTCCAACCTGTATTAGAAAGGAGTAACACTCTTAACAGTGAACTCACTGGGGGACACTCTGTTATGATGTCATGACTTTTTACTCTTTACAAATGTCAGCAACATTCATCTTTAAGAGTTTCACTGCTCTAAACGTATATTTCTTGCTACTTGTTCATTCATTCAATATACACTTCACTGTGTCCTGGGACTGATGTCTCTTTTCAGTTCAAGCAGGTTCTTGTGTCTTAATATGTTCTATTCATTGTGTAGTAATTTGATTTCCTTTCTCCTCCACTTTTGGTATATGAAATAGGAGAATTTGAAGGTTCATTACATGCATAAATTTTAACCATATTTAGACAAAATTTTAGATTCTGACTTAGTGTTTCATCACACTACATACTCTCATGTAAAATTCTTACTTTACAGATAAGATCCAGAAAAGTGAAATGACTTATTCAAGGTCACACTCAAGGTTAGGGATGGAACCAGAATTCATATCTATATCTCTTAACTTCCAGTCTGGTGTTGGTGTCCCCTCCCCTTTGCCCCTCTCTCTTCCTCTCTTTCTAATTGGCTCTTGTTTGATACACTGTAACTCATCACAAACTTTAGGCATTCCAATGTTATTCTCGTTTCTGAATCACAGGAATTGGCTTGCAGTGAGCACCACTTCAGTAAAAAATATGGATTTCTTTTCAGAGTCCACACAATTGTTGCTGGCCAGTACTGACCAATAATGCCTGGAGGAGATTCTAATGAAACCTCTTAAGTATCTTGAGATGTTATCTGTATGGTTAGGTGGTTCAGAATTCTGAGGTCTTTCCTTATTTAAAACATTATGCTTACATGTGGAGAGATCTTCAATTATGTTTGCATGTAGGGCACGTCTTTTAGTGGAAAGAAGAGTGGACTAGGAACCAGATTACTTTGATTCTGGTTCTAGCTTTATCAGAACCAGAATGGCCCTCTTTATCTAACAGAAACTTGTAATAACAACCTTCCAAAACTGCTAAGATTCATCCAGATAATGTGTGTGTTTCTGAAAGTATAAAAACGTAAGATGTTAATTTTAGACTGGTTGTGGTGATCTCTTAAATTATAGCAAGATGGTTTAGTCTGTCATTTAGAAATAAAATGCTAAGTATAATTTCAAAGGGACATATGTTTAGTGGTTTTTAAAACAATTCAGATAAATTAATTGTAAATCACAGCAAAGAGACAGTATGCACAGGAAGTAAGGACACAGATTCTGGGACCAGACTGATTCTGGAACCAGACTGTGGTTTACTTCATGAATCTGGCATTTAGTAGCTCTGTGACCATCGGGAAGTTACTAGTCCTACCTGTGTCTCTGTTTTCTGTAAACTGTGAATAAGAATCCTTTCTCTGTAGGGTTGTGTGAGGATTGACTAGGTTAAGATATGTTAAATGCTTGGAATAATATCTGACTCAGGACAGTCATGATGTAACTCTTCGTCCTACATTAGATACATGCATAGAGGTTATAGAGTTATGTGGTTAACCAGAGTTAGATCTGCCACAACAACCTAATTAGGTGATTCTGCAGATATGATGACTCTAGTTTTGTGTATCAGCCAATTTGGGTCATTTTTGGGAGTCAGTGGTCAATTTTCTTTAGATGGGTAGACAAAAGCAGACACAGATAGAATAGCTAGAACTCTACTGAGAATGGTAAATTGGGACAATTTCCAAAAGGCCTGAGGCTGATATGTTGATATGTTAATATGCTCCATTTATACCAGTAAGCATTCTGCAGGTGGATATTGCCTGTCTGTGTCTTCTTTTTGCCTTTAAGGCTTATTTTAATTTTTCCTTATTTAGAAACAAAGAGAGATTTCCTAGTCCAAGATGGCTTGCACTTGCTTTTATCTCCTCTTATGCTTGAGAATTTATTAATATAATACTGAAGGAATAAAGCTGATATCATCACATACAAGAGAAGAGAAAGGGAGAGGGATACCCATGGACAATGGTGTTCTACAAGTTTCTGGGTGATATGAAGTGGAAGATGTTGATAGCTAATCAGAGCAGCAGTGGCTGCAGTGATTGGATCTAAAGAATCCCAGCAAGACTGTTGCCTGAGAGACTATAAGAAAATATGGCTGAGAGTGAGAAATGCAGTCAAAGACAGGCACCACCGATTGGGACACTTAATCCCTTTACCTCCCTCCCCCTTTTCTCCAGCACTTGTTGCTAGGTAGATTAAAAAATTAGAGGACTGCAATGGACTGAATGTTTCTGTCTCTTCCAATTCCTTTGGTTGAAAACCTAACTGCATGTGATGGTATTTGGAGGTGGGACCTTTCAAAGATGATTAAGTCTTGAGGATGGAGCCCTGTTAGATTAGTGCCCTTTGAAGAGGCCAGAGAGCTAGTTTGCTCTCTTTCTACCATAGGAAGATTCAATATAATGACAGTTGTCTGTAAACCAGGAAGGAAGCCTTCGCCAAGAACTCAACTATGCTGGTACCCTGATCTGGACTTATAGCCTCCAGAACTCTGATAAATATCTGCTATTTTTTTTTTGGATAGGACTGTAGGGACCAATAAAACTAATGGAAGGGTTTGTGCCACAGAGCAAAACTTTCCACTCAGTAGTACTTGGGGTGCTGTTGGCACAGGTAACTAACTCCTCAGTGACTCACCCTAAAGTGAGATTTGCCATTTGACAAGCCTCACTCACGAACACAGAGACATCATTTTTATTATGAATGAACAGCATGAAGAAGTCCAAGATAGCTGAGGAAAGTCTTCAATGTTAAAGAGAAAGACCTACTAATAGAAAAACTAAACTTAAAGGAAGCAGGTGATTCAGAGTTCAGAAAACACAGAAAATAAAAAAGTTATAATTGGTGTCCTCGGAGAGAGTTGAGATATTACATCTATAAAACAGGAGCATGATGCTGTAAAAGTGAATAATCAGAGAATAAAAAAGAGCTCCTAAAAATAAAAAATATTGTTATAGATACACAAAATACAATAGAAATTTGGAAATTAAATTTGAAGACATCTGCAAGCATATAGCATAAAAATACAAGAGACTAGAAACATGAGAGAAAGAGAAGAGATACAGAACTCAATCTATAAATGTTCAATGCTCAACTGATAGGAATTCTAGGAATTAAGAAGTGAAAAAAATGATGATAATAAAATTTTAATAATACAAGGAAATTTCCCAGAGTTAATGATGGTCAGAAATTTTTACATTGAAAAGACAGAGGGCTGATAATAACAATATCATTAAAAAAATTTAGGACACTAGGGTTAAATGGAAAAAATAAAATTTATTAGCAAAAAGAAAAGATGCACTTTTTCTCTGGCTGCTCATCAGCACAATGGATTCTGGAAGGCAACTGAACATTGACTCCTAAATCTGAAAGAAAAGCTTTTCAGCCAAGAATTCTACGTCCTGATAAATTATCAGTCAGGAGGCCAGGATAAAGTCATTTTCAGACATGCATTCTTTCTTAGGAAGTTACTTGAGCATGCACAGAAGAAAAAAAAAGGGTGAAAATTAAATAACTTCAAATAACAATGCATCCAAGTCACAAGTCTGTTGCATATCTAGGGAGAACAAATGGGATAGAAGAAAAGAGGACTTTAGAGGGTAGGATTCTGGGAAAATGATGGATTCACTATGACAAAGAGTACAATGGGAAGTTAAAAAAAATTGAAAACATGTTAAATAAACAGAGCACAAGACAAACAAAAACCCCTAAGACTCTAGGAAAAACAGACAGCTTTACAAGAAAAATCATGGTCCATATATGAATATCCCACATTAAATTAGAAGATTAATTAGCTTTAAAAATAAGAGAAAGAATTTCAATCAATAGAGGGAACGAATAAGTAGCAATATAAGATAAAAATGGGATAATTTTCCCAATAAGAACAAAGAAAAGAATATAAGAAAACATTATATAAATGTAAAGTGAACTACAAAGTAGCCTAATTTTGAACATTGTTTAAAAAAAGAAGAAGAAGAAGAAATAATTCTTTGATATTCTCCTTGAAAAGTCACAGGGCATGACAGGGGAACCGTAACACAAGTTTGTATTTAAAATGATTATTATTTGTTTACTTATTTATTGTATCTTTCTTACTAGACATAAGCACTAAGTTTTTCTTTTCATCACTTTATTCCCAGCACGTACAAGAATACATGGCCCAGAGTAGGCACCTGGTAAATATTTGTTGCTTGAATGGAGAAGTAAATAGTTTCCCCACAGTTATAACAAAATAAATGCTCTTTATCAGTGTTCAGCTTTTGGAGTCAACTGGTAGGTGAAGACTTAATTCTAGCTATAGGTCAGAACATAACTGTTGTAAGTCTTGATATTGTTGGTCTTAATATTGTAAAATTAATTATCATCACACATTGCACTTGCATAGCATTTACTACAGTCCTGGCACAGCATTTACATATATAGACCAATTTAACCCTCACAACACTTACTCTATTATTATTCCCATGTTACAGATTTCCATAACAGCTAAAACAGGCAGAAAGTTGGGAAGGATGAGGAGAGGTAGAGAAAAGTATAGTGTGTGAAGCAGAGAACTATTCTTTTTTTTTTTTTTTTTTTTTTTGAGTTGGAGTCTCACTCTGTCGCCCAGACTGGAGTGCAGTGGCTGCTCCCGACCACCGCAACCTCGACCTGCTGGGCTCCGGCGATCCTTCCGCCTCAGCCTTCCGAGTAGCCGGAATTACAGGCGCATGCTACCTACCACGCCTGGCTGATTTTTTGATTTAGTGTAGAGATGAGGTCTCACTGCCCAGTCAGGTCTCGAACCCGCGGGCTCAGGCAATCCACTCACCTCCGCCTCCCAAAGGCGCGGGATTACAGGCTGAGCCACCGAGCCTGGCTAAAAAAAAAAAAAAAAAAATTTTTGCCAGGCGCAGTGGCTCATGTCTGTGATCCCAGCACTTTGGGAGGCGGAAACTAGAGGATTGCCTGAGCCCAGGGGTTTGAGACCAGCTTGGGCAACTTGGCAAGACCTCCTCTCTACAATAAATCAAAAAATTAGCTGGGCATGGTGGTACGTGCCTGTGGTTCCAGCTACTTGAAGGGCTGAGGCGGAAGGATCTCCTGAGCCCAGAAGGTTGAGGCTGCGGTGGCCGTGAGCTTGCCACTGCACTCCAGTCTGGGCAACAGTGAGGTTCTGACTAAAAAAAAATAAAAAATAAAAATAAATGTTTTTTGTAGAGACAAGGTCTCTTTATGTGGCCCAAGCTGGTCTGGAACTTCGGGCCTCAAGCATTCCTCCTGCCTCAGCCTCCCAAATCACTGGGGTAAGAGGCATGGGCTGCTGTACTGGACCCGATTCCATCTTTTTTTTTTTTTTTTG
>NW_007246072.1:167697-329954 GCF_000164805.1 Carlito syrichta | reverse complement strand
GACCCCGCGGGCTCAGGCAATCCACTGACCTCAGCCTCCCAAGGGCGCGGGATTACAGGCTGAGCCACTGAGCCCGGCGAGAACTATTCTTTTTGTTATAGATTTTTCTGGGCTACTTGGTTTTAATCATGGATGTGTGTATGTTGATACAAAATTTAAAAAATATGTTCAACATCACTAATCATCAGACAATGCAAATCAAAACCACAATCAGATACCATCTCACATCAGTCAGCATGGCTTTTATTATAAAGTAAAAAAACAAACAAACATCAATTTGCATAATCCCATTCCAGGTAAACTGAAGTCCAATAGGAGCCCAAACTTTATCTGTACATAAACCACTTATGTACCCAATCCTAACTTGTACCCCACACCTTTAAATTAAAAAAAAAAACAATTAAAATACTGGCAGACAACAGCAACAGAGGTTGGTGAGGACGTGGAGAAAAGGGGCACTCATATAATGTTGGTGGGTATATAAGCTAGTTCAACTCCTGTGGAAAGCAGTTTGGAGATTTCTCAAAGAACTAAAAGTAGATTTACCACTTGCTTCAGCTATCCCACTGCTAGGTATAGACCCAAAGTACAAATCACTCTACCGAAAAGATATTTGTGCATATGTGTTTATCACAGCACTATCCATAATAGCAAAAACATGGAACCTAGGTGCCCATAAATGGGTGGGATTGGATAAGGAGAATATAGTACATATACACCACAGAATACTACACAGCTATAAAAAAGAACAGACTTATGTCATGTCCAGCAATATGGTTGCAGCTAATGACCATGATCCTGAATGAATTATCACAGAAACAGAAAACTGAATACCATATTTTCTCCCTAATAAGTGGGAGCTAAACTCTGCATGCACGTGAATGCAAGGACAGGAACAACAGACATTGGGGCACTTCTAAAGGGGAAAGGGAAGAAAGGGAGCAAGGGTTGAAAACTACCCATTGGGGGCCATGTCCACCACCTAGGTGACAGGCTCGGTAGAAGCCCGTTTCACAATCATGCAATATTCCTATGTAACAAACCCGCTAAATAAAAAGAACACAAATATATATGCTAATTATATAAAAGTACAATGAAAAATAATCAAGGTAGCAGAAAAAAAGAGCTAAAGACAAAAACAATTTTCTAATGGCACAGGTTTGGAATGTCTAAAGAGGAGTACCATACAATTTAACACAGACCTTACAGCCTATGTCACAAGTCTTGTAGGTTTCAAGGCACTACCTGGTTATCCTGGAAGAGACCCTGATATGGGAACTAAACAAAAAAGGAGACAGTATTACGACGAAGACTTCCCACTACTGCATATTACATGTTTAATGAACATTTACTTAAATGGTGAGGTTTTGTTCATGTTTCTGTAAGTTGAACAAAATTTGAATATCGTGAACAATCTAATAAGGGATCAATATTTATTTCTTAATGCTAGGATTTAAACATTTTTATTTTGATAGTGGAATACAAGTGGGTTTGTATATAAATACCATTTTATGTTATGCTCTCTGGGTTCAGTGTGATACCTAAATGATAGGATTTCTTATGTAGGAATATATTTAGTGGAGCTTACCTTTTTATGAGCAATAAAAGTGTTTGAACATGATAAAGAATACAATTATGTGGTATATAAAACAGGTATTGTTACTATGCTATTTATATATGTGACATATATCAGGATAGTGATGTGAAACCAAAGGTTTCATCTGGTCGTTTCTTACAGACTGAATAGATGGTGTTGGTTGAAGCAGCACTTTTAAAGTTTTGTTTTCTTTCACTTTCAAACTGTGCTAAATCTCGTAAACTTATTCTTTGAAGAGCAGAAGATTTAGAGCATACAATACTCTGTCAAAATACAAGCATAATCTAAATGGAAGGAGAAGTTGTTTTAAAAAATGGAAGTATCAAACATAGTGAATGACCTCTGCGTATTTAGGGGTCGACTGTAGAGTTAGAAATGAATTACCCTGCATTAGAGATGCTTGATGGTACAATAGGTTGTGGAAATTGGAAAGAAATAGGTAAAAATAATAGGTCAAACCTATTACATCGGCGTTTTTTTTCAGTGTAATTTTGTGCTGGAAAGCATTGAACCAGATAGTACCTCGTGTTTACTGAAGAAGAAAACATTGAAGCTATTACGTTTTTTATGAAATGAAACAATCAGTTGGGCAAGAAGTGTGTTGGGGTATGCTTGACATCAGTGCTGGTATCCAGAGTATATGACAACAAAGTGAGTTTTGTTCATTTATATTTAACATTTATGCTTTAATAAAAATAGCTTGAAGTCTTGTAGATTATGAATATTTCCTACACCCAAAATGCCTCCTTTTAAAGAGCAAAAACTCATTAGTATCAAACCGATGTTTATTAAGAAACTTTAAGTTCCACGCGAGTACACTATATTATATATTTTTCTTCATATCACTTTGGCAAAAATAACAGTAATTTTAAAATTATAATGTTAGATTTTGTTAAGTAAAAAAATTTATTTATGGAATTCATGTAAATTGGATATCAATCTAAAAATATGTTTTTTATAAAAGTGAATTTCTTTCTTTTTTTTTTTTTTGAGTCAGAGTCTCATTCTGTCACCCAGACTGGGGTGCAGTGGCATGCTCACGGTCACCCCAGCGTTGACCTGCTAGGCTCCGGTGATCCTTCTGCCTCAACCTTCCAAGTGGCTGGAACTACAGGCGTGCACTACCACGCCCGGTTAATTTTTGATGTATTGTAGAGATGAGGTCTCACCAAATTGCCCAGGCAGGTCTCAAACCTGTAGGCTCTTTGATGTATTGCAGAGACGAGATTCTCACCAAGTTGCCTAGGCAGGTCTCAAACCTGTGGACACAGGTAGTCTATTCATCTCGGCCTCCCAAAGTGCTGGGATTACAGGCTGAGCCACCAAGCCCAGCAAAAGTGAATTTCAAAGTAAGTTATGTGACCATTGCCAGGCCCTTGCAGGAATTGCCTTACTAGACTCTGGTGTGGCCATGCACTTTTTGAACTATAAGTGTTGTGAAGTTTCCTGGCTTTGGTCCCTTCCCCTGCCTTGGGGAGGTGAATCTTCTTTCTCTCTCCCTCTCTCTCTAATTTATTTTAAAAATAAACTATATTTTATAATAAAAAAACAAAGGAAGTTAAAATTTTTTTCAGGCATGTTATTTTTTTAGACCAGTAAACTGAGGCTAAATTTAATCCACAGCATGTTACTATGCATACTGATATACCCAACAGTAGTAGTTTCAAATATGTATGCTTTTCTATGATCCTTGCTATTTAATAAAGATGGACTTTTTTGTAGAGAAGATTGGGGCAGAGTTACACATGGTAATATTTTTCACTACTCAGTGATAAATGAAAATAGTTGACAAGGTTTGTGGTCTGGCTTCCCCTTTTCCTCCGTGCATTCCAAGGATACTCACTGGCAGTGCTTGCTGCCACAGTGTTTACCTCAAGACTTAAAAAAAACCCAAATTACAAAATATAGTAATTCCTTCTCTCTCTCTCTCTCTCTCTCTCTCTCTCTCTCTCTCTCTCTCTCTCTGTGTTAGTAATTCTCGTTAGGATTAGAGACAAGTTCTGTTTAGAAACAACTCCAAGAACATTTTTATGTTCTATTTTCATGTCGAAAACCAGTTAGATTGGCTTCAGCATCAAAGAGCGTGTTTATGTAAAATTAAATGAACACAGCAGTGAACCGTACTTTTTATTTTTTCTAAATGGATAAAGGGTTAAAAGAGCTTGGCACTCCTGACAACCTCGAATTGGGCTTCATTATTCTTATTCTGGTGGTTTTTAAAGAAAGCTCTTTAAAAAAAATAACTGAATTCATACACATCTTTAGCCATGAAAAAGGACAAGCATGTTGATGGGTCTAGGAAAACTGTGTGGGTGAGATCTATTAGTTGAAAATTTAAAGTCCTGGATGAATTTCTTATTCACAGAGAGATCCAAGCTGGAGTGGACATTAAAACCCACTGGAACAACTCCCTCATCCCATAGATGTGTAAGAAAACTGAAGTCCAGAAAGGCAAGCAATATGCTCTTGAAATATGGCCCGTCTACTGCATTCCTTAGTTCCATCAGTGAGACTACAATCTACTTCATTGTCTGTCCAGAAATTAGAAAGTGAACTCATTTCCATGCCTATTTTTTTCTAGGCTTGTCTTCAAGTCCTTTTTAAAAATTTCTACCATTTTAATCTCCTACCTGTTGGTTTCTTAGCTACATCCTTAAATACCTAGATGGTTCCATTAGTCACTTATCACATCTTCTTGCAAAAATCTGATCACCTTGCTTTCCATTCTCTATTCTATTGACCAATCTTTTCCTAGCTCCAAGATGAGGACCCTCAGCAAAACATCAACTTCTACCTCAGTACCACTCAACAACTTGACCAGCTGAGGAATTTCTAAGGGCAAAACTCACTGACACAAGATTATCAGTTTTTACGCATTCCTCCTACTGATAGCTGTTCAAAACCAGTTCTTTCTCCCTTATTCCTCCTCCCCTCTTTGTCCTCTTTGTAACTTTTGTTTTTTAAGTTAGAGTCTCACTCCATCGCCCACGCTAGAATGGAATGACTCACTCACGGCCACCCCAGTGTTGACCTGCTAGGTTACGGTGATCCTTCTGCCTCAGCCTTTCAAGTGGCTGGAACTACAGGCGCATTCAAGTGGCCGGAACTACAGGTGCATGCTACCACGTCCAGATAATTTTTTGATGTATTTTAAAGATGAGGTCTCACTAAGTTGCCCAAGCTGTTCTCGAGCCCATGGTCTCACGCAATCCCTTCACCTCAGTCTCCCAAAGTGCTGGGATTACAGGCTTGAGCTACCCTGTCCGGCCCTCTTTGTAACTTTATCATCAGCTTCCAGAAGACCTGGCTTGTGTACACCTCTCTCCAGAGCCCTGTATTTTTTTAAATTTCCATCTTACTATAGTCTGAGGAGGTAGTACTCTTCTTTCTGAATATACAACTAACTTTTATCACTATGGAGACTTCACCTAATTGTTCATGGTACAGTAAGTGCAACTGATTGAAGCCAGAGCTATAACTCTTCCTAAATCTTCTCCTTAGTTCTGGCCTAAAAACTTGAGAATATGTGACTTATTTTTTCTCTTGGCACAGAGTTTATGGGTTACCTTTTAAAAGTCAGTGCACTAAGCAGACATATCACAGTCTTAAATTCTGTTTCTCTTATATAGACCCACTTTATTGTACGTATTCCTTAAATAATCGACCATTGTCACCGTCCTTATTTATGCCACTAAAGTATCTCTCTCTCTCATGCAAGTATGATCATATTTTCCCCTTGCTTAAAATTCTTTTATGGTTTTTTAATCATCTACAACTAAAGACCAAAATACAGGCCTGGTACTGTGGCACATTCCTGGAATCCCAGCACTGTGAGAGGCGGAGGTGGGATGATTGCTTGAGACCAGGAGTTCAGAGACCAGGAAGCCATGAACCTGAAAAACATAGTGAGACCCATCTCTACAAAAACAAGCAAGCAAACAAACAAACAAACAAATAAACTTGGAATGGCATCCAATGCTTATCTCAGTCTTTCTCTTTCAGTTCTAATTTCTCCTGGCTCTCCTAAACACAGCTGAATATTTCCGGTGTTTACTATAGTGCACAGTACTTCATAAATACTTCCCCAAATGATTTAATCTACTTTAAACCACTTGCACTTCTAACAAATCATATTCTCTTTACCCTTGTCCCTTTTGCCTTCATCTAATGTTCCTGCAATTTCTCTTCCTTCCCATTGATTTGACTTTCTAGACTGAACTCTAGAGGGCCTCTAGATGGACCCTGCCCATCCTTCCCCTTTATTTCCACAGCTCTAGGTACAACTTAGTTTGTGTTATTATTTGCCTGCCTCCACTGCCACACAAGTCTACCCCTGGCCCGTCTTTCAGTCCTAATTTCTCACTGTTCTCCTGAACACAATAGCATATTTCTATTTGGTTCACATTTCCATGTCATGCTTTGCATTTTAGCAACCACAGAATGAATATATATTTTTGGGTGAGGTATAGTTTTTATTTTAATTTTTCCCCACCTTTGGGATGAGTTGGTATACTCTGGAAGTCTTTGGAAGGTTCATGCTATGAACTATTATCTAAAAATGATCCTTTCTCCTCTTCCACCTCAGAAAAATACTGCTAACACTCTCTTCTTATGAAATCTGCCATGCCAGTCTGGAAGAGGTAAAGTTTATCCCTCTGCTACCAGTCTGATTATTCCAATTATTACAGAGTTCTGTCAGGGAGGATGCTTCTTGTGACTCAGCCTTTTACCTACTCTAGTCTACTTCATGGACAACTCACTATTGTTACCAAATAACACTATGAAACATTTCTTTGTAGGGTGGGCCTATGTTAAATCTCAAATAATTAAATAAATTTGGCTTTGGGAGACTATATACATGAAAAAACTTATATGCTTAACATAAGTATTATATTCCCTCAAAAGATAGCATTAATCAAATGAATGCTAGCATCACCATGCAACAGGCAGGACAGTCAAGAGTGGGAGAAGCATGGTTGAGTGAACATCATACTACACATTGCTCCCATAATTTAATTCAACTTAGAAAAATGGATAGATAGCATGGATAGATAATATAGTTGATAGATAACATTACTTAAAATCTGTATACATTTTTTTGGCACCCCGTATATATCCTCATATGTCTACATAAATGTACATATCCATCCATACATAAATATCTATATCTATCTAATCTGTGTATATTTGAATCTTCAGAAGACTTTAACAATATAGATGTTCTTACCCAAGAAAAGGAGAACAACTTAAAAACAATCAGAAGAAAAAGATCGCCTATAAAGGATTTACAATCAGACTATGTTAGTCAGCTATTTTGGTGCAAGTATTTCATTTCTTTCTTTGGAGCATGTAGTAGGATTGGATTTTCCTATTCTTAGAAGTTAGGTGTAGCACGTGACTTTCTTTGGTCAATCAAATATGAACAAAAGTGACACATCACTTCCTTCATGACCTGTGTATGATTTTTCATTTCTCTTTTTCCTGTCTAAGCTGTTATGGATGCACGTGTCAAGACTGAGCCTTTGAAGGCCTGAGTTCATGGGTGACTGTGAGAGACAGAGCCCTCTGTGACTTGCGTAAAGAATGTATTGTGAGCAAGAAATAAAAATTCATTGTGTTAAAATGTGTGTGTGTGTGTGTGTGTGTGTGTGTGTGTGTGTGTGTGTGTGTTCTTTGTTAAAGAGGATGCAGGTGGCGGGCCATCTAGCTATTTATCACAATAGACTCACTTCTTAGGAACAGATTCCAAAGACATTGAGAAATGTTGGATGACTTCTGTTGTTTTTCTCCTTTATAAAAAAAAAAGAAAGAAAAAAGATAATAGAATTTGAAAGTTAGGATTTCTGTAAGATGAAAAGTACTAGCTATTATATTACTTGCTAATTTAACTTATGAAACATATTTTACAGATAAAGTATATATCCTGGATTGAAAAAAAAACCACATCAAAGAGCAGCCCCAATTTTTATTCCTGTTCTTTCCTCATATTTATGGCTTCTCCTCCCAAAGACCCAACTAGTTGTTATATGTGGAACTTGCCTTGTGACCTCAAACAAATGTTTCACTCAGTGGTTGGTCATTGAATCTGGAAACTCGCTTTCTGAGAGATAGGTGGTTCTTATAAATGAGTTGGCTGGAACAAAGTCATTTTTTGGGGGGCTATACGATTGGCTTTTTATCAGTTTTATGACCCTTTTTGATAGACTGTTGCTTTCTTGCTTTCCCACTGGTATTTGCCATAGGAACTTTTATGATTTGTTTTGAGACTTATTTAAAAACTTGTCTTTTCATCTCAATAGAACACTGATGTTTGTGAAAAATCTCACCATAGTTGACTTTTTATAGAATTATTGTGGGATCTGTTTATTTTTAGATAAAGATGTCTTTAAACATTTTATGTTGAATAGAGACCCCTGCTTGCCTACCTGTATGCTATTTTTTCTCGCTGGGATTTAAATGACTACTGAATATTTTTTCCATACCCCAGAGACTAGCCATCTCTCTTTCATTCTTCAGTACAAATATTTACCAGTTTCACAAGTTGAGATGATTGTCTTGAGCATACAAATTGCCCAGTAGGTTTCTGGCTAACTTGCCCATGGAAACTGTGCCTATGATTAATAAGAAATTATGCTGTAGCAATATTTCTTTGCTGAAAAAAAGGCAGTGAGTTTTCTTGCTGATTATGAAACAGATGTGGCTGAAAGTGCAGTTGTAGTCTGTCATAGAGCATTTGGCATCTCTGCTAAAGAGGTGAAATTATGATACTGGCAAAACAGGCTGGGCAGGTATCAAATATGCTGGTGTTAGACAAACACTTGGCTATCACTTTGAAGTCATAATGGGGGCTCTTCAAACCTCTATGTGAAGACCTCAGCTGGGACCAGTAGCCAATTTTGCCATGTCAAAAGACCAGCCAATGTTGCAGAAGCAGGTTTAGTCTCCCATAGCAGCAGCTATACCTAAGCTATTTTATTCTGGCTCTTTTCTTATATTTCATAGGATATTATTTCTTCTCACACATAAGAAAATTACCTGTCATTGGGGGAGAAGAGGATGGTTAGATGGTAGTTACATTACCTATTTTTCTATTATTGAAAAAAAATATACCCAATTATTATGTTGATACAGATAACATGATTTTGTCCTCAAAAAAAGGTAGAGTGTATTATAATTTTGAATTTCCAGTATTGGCAAGAATGGTCTTACATTTCTGTATATTTTAGTTTTGCTGTAGTCCAGAGGTTAACACATAGTCATGTTATCTGTTCTTGAGTGTTTGGACCCAATCTGTAAAATGTGAGATGCTTTGTCTTAGCTTTCCAAGCAATGGTATTAATTTAATTCAGATGCTGCACTTCAGAATTTTATCTAAATATCGGAGTTTGAATTCTCGGCTCAAGCCTCATTAGTAGTGATTAGCTAACACAAATGCACCTCTGATTTATGTAGTCTAAAAAATGATTCTGAAAAGCCGTCTTGTGCAGGGTTGATTGTTTTTGTGTACAGTTTTGTCCTTCTAGGCCATCTTCTTCAAACACTGTAATCAAGTAGGCCCCCTTTGGGATATAGCACTGGCAGACTGCTTGTACTCTGCAAATTAACATCATAGGTATAGTTCAAGAAATTGAGAAGACAGATATTTTTGTGATAATGAGAGGTTGGGATTGAATTTATAGAAAAGTAAATTTATACCAGGAGGTTTTTCTTTTTTTTCAGATACCGTAAATTTCCAAATGAATTTCTGACATTTCAAAATGTTTTGACAGTTCTTCATTTATATAAAGCTTTATGTGTAGCAGCCTCATTGACTTGTTTTTGTTTAGTCTGGTTTTTATGTGATCGTTTTTACCTCTGTTGAATTGGTGAAAGATAATTTAACATTTTTCCCAGGCTCTAGCTGGCGCAAGAAAACTCTGAATCCAGCCAGGAATTTTGCTGTGGCCTAATTTTCACATTGCAACGAACATAAAATTTGCATCTAGTTTTATTTTTTACTCTCTTTACGGATATTTGTGTAATGCAGAATTAAATGTTGCAGAGTGTTAATTAACCAAGGAGAATAGAACCCTCAGCACATCTATATGGTAAACCTGTTAAATTCACAGAGGCTCAGAACCTGAGAGTAAACAGTCAGTCATTTTTCCAGAAGAATACTATTGAGTTTGTACTCCAAGCAAACGACACCTCTGAGCAGTAGTAACCCAAGTGTTGAAGGAGGCATTTTTCCTCACTCTAAGGAATTACGTTTCTCTTTTCTATCTTCGAAAGATTGACAAAAATCCATTGACGTGAAAATAATTGAATTAATGTTAATATTTTATAGGCAGACTGTGAATTAATATGGGCAATCATAAATATGATTTTCAATGTTATTGCAGTTTTCTTTTTTAAAAATGTGAATTTTAATGCATTTACCTTAGTTTTCTGAATGTCTTTATTTGAATTGCCAGCCATTCTATCAGGAATCAAAAAAAGTCTTGTGTCTTAAAATAATATACATTTTAAATAGCATACAATAAAGGGAACTGTTAGATTATTTAGGGAACTATGACTGCTTCCAAAACCTTAGAAAAGTTCTTTTCTTTTTAGCTATTAGTTCTCTTTTCAGCACCAAAGCTACCTGTACTGGAATAAGACATTTCTCTGTATATATATTTCCCCCCTCATGAGTTACACAGTCCATAGCAAATTTCTACCCTGCTACCTGGGAAGAACTGTGTGAGGAGAGTTTACCCTACTTATGGCCTAATGAATTAGCCTGCAATAATTTTATAGATGCTGGCAAAAGACACAAAACTCTTGGGTTAGAAACAAAGGACATCCTTATACATGGCATGACAGGCCGCATGAGCTTCATGGATGCCCCCCACCTCCATGTTCCATGGGGAAGATGAAGAGTGACCTAGTTAGATGCTGTGCACACAAGAATTTGTGACACAGCAGAGGACCCCTGACTATAGAAAACACCAAATGTTTGCAATGGACTATATGTAAACCTGTAAACCTATGACCAACTTTTGCCCTGGTAGAAGATGCTAGCTTCATCTTCTACGACTGTTTGCCATGCAATCACGCTTGAAAGATTAGGCCAGCAAAAAAACTGATATAAGCTGTGCAGAATCACCTTGGAGATTGTCTCTCAATGCTACCAGGTGAAAATAAGCAGGCCCTGCCTTAATCATCTTTTTCCAAACAGCACACCGATGGTGTTTCTTTAGTAGTATTGCAGGTAGCAGAAAACTGGTTCTAGGATAGTGTTATTATTACAGCTACAAGACGAAAGTAGCTGGCTGCCGGTTACTTTGCTCATTTAGAAAGCTACAAAGTCACCATACACCAGGAAATCAAATGGACAGGAATACTAGGATTAATTCATAGCACCCCCCAGCTATGAATTAAACCCCTTCTTACCTCCTCCTCTGAATACTCTGAAACATTTGAATATTTCTTGGCCCACTTTTTCTGGCTATAGTTAAAAGAGTAGGTTTGATCAAAACATTGACATAGAAGAGAATATTTTGATAACTATGCTTTCCTTTCCAGGTAGGTCTTTTTCCTTCCCTTTATCTAATGCCTCTTATCGTGCCCTGTTGTGTATCACTGGAAGGAATTTTACAGCATCCTTGAGAAAAGTTGATACAAAAGAGGAAGAATCTCTCCATTCTCCCTCCATCACTCCCCCTCCCCTAGCTTACTCTTGGCCTTCTGGGCCCAGGGTTTCGCCTGTCTTACTAAGTTGGCTCTTTGGGCAGTAGACTGTCAAAATTGAATGTGTTGCACTGGGACTTCTCATGGAGACTGTGGATCAAGGATCTGGAGGTTAAGGCATGTATTTGAAACTGAATGTGCTTGAGCTCTGGGCCATCAATAAAATCATAGTAGGGTCTATACTGATGCAGGGTGAGAAACATGCACCAGCTTTTAGAGACTAGGATTTGAGACCTTTGCTTTTTCAATGTGGGTTTGAGAGTGACTGTATATGAGAGCAGTCTTTGATTTTGGGGGTAATTTCATGAAAAATGTAATACTATGAAAATCTGATTTTGCTGTGTAAACCTAACATTAATTGTAGTCACTTATGTGAACGACTTGGCATTTATCTCTAGTTACCATGCAGCACGATGATTCCTCATAATACTAAATATGTGTCAGATCAATGTTTTTAAGTTGCATTGACTATAACACTAAATTCTGCTCATGTGAGATGCTCTGTCTTCCTTTGGATGGACACTTGCTAAAGTAGCAGAACTTTCTGCTTACAATGTAAAACATTTAGGTTTTTTTTTTAATGCATGAAGAGACTCATTTGCATTAGAAAAATCAGATCTGTAGTCAGTTTGTCTGTGAGGCACTGTAGACAGGAAAATCTTCATATCATGAGGACAGTGGTTAGGAATAGTAGGAGCACTGACATTTGAAGACTTTGAGTTTAATAACAAATTATCTGGTTCACTTCTTGTTTTATTTTTGCCACTTCTGTTATTACTGGGGAATGATATTATTGAATTCTAAAAAGATATAACGTCTGCCTTTAAGCCAACCAAGCAGAGGAGTAAGCAATATCCTCGATATGCTGAAATAAATTGAAATTAAAGGAATTACTATGTGTGAGAGAATGGGTGCTGTAAAATCCTCTTTTTCCTGCTTTCTGGATCAGAACTCAGCTTTCTCATATATATTTTTGTCTGTCCATCTGACTACTAATTTAACCAATGTGTATTGACCAAGACCACATTGCTTTAAAATTCGTCTATTTGCCACGATGTTAAAATAAAACAAAGATTTTTTTTTTTAAATTTTAAAGGTGTGGGGTACAGTTCAGGGTTGGGTATACAAATGTTTGTTATGTAGGTACCCTTGTTGATGAGGTATATCCCTCCTTCCCCTGGCAGTGTCCCTCAACTGCCAATCCCACCTCTCCTCCCCTGACAATTTCCCACTACTGCCAATCTGTTTCTTATAGTATATGATAATTTTTCAAGGTCTGCTTATAAGTGAGAACATATGGTACTCTGTTTTTGTGATAGATCACTGAGTATGATCGACTCTAAATCCATCCAAGTTGCTGCAAAGTCCATATGTCTGTCCTTCTTTATGGTTGCATAATATTCCATTGTGTATATGTACCACATTTTTAAAATCCAGTTCAGCTTCGATGGGCAGCATGGTTGGTTCCATGTTTTTGCTATTGTGAATACAACTGCAACAAACATACGTGTGCAGGTATCTTTTTTGTAGAATTATTTGAGTTCCTCCAGGTATATTCCCAATAGGGGGATTGCTGGATCATATGGAAGGTCAATTTCTAGTTCTTTCAGAAATCGCCACACTGCCTTCCAGAGAGGTTGCACTAGTGTTCATTCCCACCAGCAGTGTAGAAGTATTCCTTTTTCTCCACATCCTCTCCAGCCAGCATCTGTTGTTCTTTCATTAATGATGGCCATTCTTACTGGGGTCAGGTGGTATCTCAATGTGGTTTTGAGTTGCATTTCCCTGATGATTGTGAGACTGAGCACTTTTTCATGTGCCTGTTGGCTGCCCGTATATCTATCTTCTTTTGAGAAGTGTCTATTCATGTCTTTTACCCACATTTTAATGGGGCTGTTTGTGTTTTTTTTCCTTTCAGCACGTTTGAGTTCCCTGTAGATCCTAGATTTTAGGCCTTTGTCAGATACATAGTTGGCAGATTTTTTTTTCCCATTCTGTGGGCTGTCTCCCTGCTCTCTTGATGGTTTCTTTTGCTTTGCAGAAGCTCGTCAGTTTGTTGGGGTCCCACTTGTCTATCTTATTTCTTATGGTATGAGCACTTAGGGCTTTGCTCAGGAATTGGTTGCCAGTTCCAATTTCCGTAAGGGTGTCTCCTGCATTTTCTAAGATTCTTATAGTTTGAGGTTTTATGTTTAGGTCTTTGATCCATTTAGAGTTAATTTTTGTGTATGGTGATAGGTAGGGGTCCTGTTTCAATCTTCTGCATGTGATCAACCAGTTTTCCCAGTCCCATTTACTGAATAGGTTCTCCTCTCCCCAGTGGTGGTTGTTGGAGGCTTTGTCAAAGATGAGTTGGTTGAGAAATTGAGACTTTGCTTCCAGAATCTCTATCCTGTTCCATTGGTCTATATACCTATTCTTGTACCAATACCAGGCTGTTTTGATTACTGTAGCCTTATAGTAAAGTTTGAAGTCTGGAAGTGTGATACATCCTGCTTAGTTCCTTTTGCTAAGGACTGTTTTGGCTATTCATGGTCGTTTATGTTTCCAAATGATTTTCTGTATTGTCATTTCCAGGTCTGAGA
The DNA here is from genome assembly GCF_000164805.1 of Carlito syrichta. Taxonomy (NCBI): domain Eukaryota; kingdom Metazoa; phylum Chordata; class Mammalia; order Primates; family Tarsiidae; genus Carlito; species Carlito syrichta. The sequence continues at coordinate 316,061 of NW_007246072.1, read as the reverse complement.
ATAACAATGCTGGTAATTTAAGGGGTATAGTGTTGAATCTGTAGATTGCCTTTGGTAGGATGGACATCTTAACAATGTTGATTCTTCCTGTCCATGAGTATGGAATATTTTTCCATTTGCTTGTGTCTCCTGGATTTCTCTGAGCAGTGTTTTGTAGTTCTCATTGTAAAGGTCTTTCACTTCTCTGGTTAGGAAGATGCCAAGGTATTTCATTTTTTGGTGGCTATTATGAATGGGATTGTGCTTTTCATTTGGTTCCCTGCCTGCTTGTTGTTGGTGTATAAGAATGTAACTGTCTTCTGCACATTTGTTTTGTACCCCAAGACTTTGCCAAAGTCCTTTATCAGTGCAAGCAGGTTGTTGACAGATTCTTTTGGATTTTCGAGGTATAAGATTACAGTGTCAGCAAAGAGGAATAACTTGACTTCCTCTTTTTCTATTTGGATACCCCTGATTTCCATGTCTTGTCTAATTGCCCCAGCTAGGACTTTCAACACAATGTTGAATGAGAGGGGTGAGAGTGGGCCGTCTAAAGCAAGGAATCTTAACAGAGAGTTGGATTCCCAATAAATATTTGTTTTGGAAAATAATGTTTTCACCGATACAGGGGGATTACTGAGCATCTGTCTGTCTATCAAATACTTATTGAGTATCTACTGCGTGGGCAAGACATTTGTGTCTTTAGTCATTAATTGATAAATAAAAGAAGTTAATTGATAGATAAAATAAGCATTTGGGTACTTATAAGGCTTGAACTTGAAAAATTGGCTACTTCAAGTAATTTAGTAGGGTTTTGAAATAAAAGTTTAATGGTTAGATAATTTAGAATTTTGCCTTTATTGCAAACCAGTGTGAACTCTATTCATATTCAGGTTATCTGCTAGAGTTTAAGTCAGTTTCAAACTCTTTGATGCTGACTTTATACTGGAAACAGAAAGCCTGGGCTTTTGTGAAACAGGAGTAACTAAACCAGTGGAATTACTGTAGAAAAGTAACTAAATATCTTTTAAAAGCTGATGGTTAAATTTAGTCCTCTTGAGTTGAATACTCATAATCTTTTGGTTGTTCCTGGTAGAGTGATGAAGCTACGCTACCCTTTTTGGAAAGGTTAGTTTCATTGAATGTTTTTTATTATGTTTATGTTTAGTTGGACTCTGAGGCCAACTAATAATATAATTATTGTATAATGGAATTATAAAGACTCAGCTTTTCTAGGTAAATTTTTGAAATAACAATTTTTAAAATCTTTTTTGTTTGGGTGTGATAGAATGAATACAGCGAGAATACCAATTATAGAATGACAGTATAATCAGTGTTTTGACCATTGTGTTATAATTACTGCTGTGTAATATTGAAGAGGACTAGATTGATCTTGCTGTATAGCCAGCCTTCTGACCCTTTGATATAGTTTCTGCTGTGTAAAGCTGAAGAAGAGTAGATTAATGAGAACATACATTATCTGTTTATAATCAATTTTCTTTTCTTTTCTTTTTTTTTTTTGAGTTGGAGTCTCACTCCGTCACCCAGACTAGAGTGCAGTGGCTGCTCCCGGCCACCGCAGCCTCGACCTGCTGGGCTCCGGCAATCCTTCCGCCTCAGTCTTCCAGTAGCTGGAACTACAGGTGCACGCTACCACGCCTGGCTAATTTTTTAATTTATTGTAGGGATGAGGTCTCGCCAAGTTGCCCAGGTGGGTCTTGAACCCGCGGGCTCAGGCAGTTCACTCACCTCAGCCTCCCAAAGTGCAGGATTACAAGCTGAGCCACTGAGCCCAGCTTATAATCAATTTTCAGTTGAGACAAAGTGGTCCTGCTTTGTCTAGATTTGAATGTCCAGCAGCCTGTCCATCCTATTGTACATGCAAAGCATTAATATGAAAATGCATTGTTTTAAGTTATATGTACATTTTTCTTAGTGATAAGCTATATAAGATTGGATCTTATTTATGTATTCAATATACATATTAATATCTATTTTGTGTATCGATTATACATGTTTTTTCAACTTTGTCAGCCCTATGGCCTTAGATTTTAAGTTCCTAGAGGACAGTTTCACTTCTGTCTAGGTAACTATGAAGTTATCTGGATCAGTGATTTTCATCGTCAGAGGCTTTGTAGAAGCCTTTTCCCCCCTTCAGTAATGGTAATGGTTAAGCTGAGGTTTTCTTGTTTTTTCCAATAATTTCATTTATATGACATCATATAAGTTTACTAATATTTACATGTAATTAGTTGGCATAAGTCATGGATGTTACTGTACAGCCCAGATATTAAATATATTTTCTTTCTCAAATTAAGTATTTGGTTGCAATGTAGAGTTTTTCTTTGGAAAGTGTAACCATTGTACATATTTATAATGATTGCATATTTATAAAATATTAATCTTTCTGAAAATGATTTTTAGTCTCTAGAATTTTTTATTGTAATATTTAAATAGAGTAGTAAAATGATAGGTAAAAAATGTTGATCTGTATGACTTCAAAGTCAATCTGTTATTTAGAGACTGATGAAAATTAGCTGAATGACCCTGGTTAGAATCTTTGCTGTTATAATATTTTTGCTCTGAAATATATTTTAGGGGTCAAACAGTTATTTATTCTTTCAATTAAAAATTTCTGTCATTTGAATGTGACCAGATGACATTTATCTTTAAAATACCTAATGGAAACTGTTGGCTTAAATTGTGAAAATGCTTAACATAACAAACTCGTAATTCCAGGATGGGGCTCTTTAAAATAATCCCACACTGACAGCAATATAAAGTCATTTGTCTTAACTTGCAACTTCTGGCCTCTCAGGTGGTAGAAAGAGTAAATTGTTATTCGCTTGGTAACAATGTGGCAGTTACATAACTGTGATGTACATAAATTGTATTTCAGAAACAGAAAATCATCTGAGTCCCTGTTGATTATCGTATAGGTACTAGATATTTTAATGGAATTGCTTCTTAATTACCGAACTCTCTTTGATAGCCGTGAAAAAAATTGGATTGGACAGTATTGATTCCAAGCACTTCTGTTCCTCTTTAGGGAAATTCTGAGCTGGCAAAACATATACAGATGGGCAGACAAGACTGCTTAGTTTGCCCTCTGCTGAATTTGATCAATAGGAACCTATTTCTGTATCAAGGAGAAGTGGCTCTGTTAATTTCAGCCTGGAAATCTCATCATTAGATACTCTTGAGCAAGAAGATTTGAAATATTTTGCTTAAGATCTAAATTGCATGTAGGCATTTTTTTTTTCCAGTAAAACTTGTTTGTCTTTATCTTCTTTTATTAACCTTGTGAAGTGTTTAAGTTTTTGTGTTTTTTTCTTTCTTGTTTTCAGTCAATAAGAATGCTAAGAGGGTCTTTGCTACTAGTTTCAGTAGCTAATGGGTAAGACCCCTATTCTACTGGATTCCACTAGATAACTCCCCCCCCAGAAGTATTGCATATAGTTTCAGGAACTGGGGAAACATGGATAAAACAAAGACCCATTTTTGCTTCCTAGCATATAGTGTTTTTGATTTTATCATTACCCAGGTGAACATAATTCCTGCTTTGTATTCTGCATTCTCATACCGTGGTCTTATTTTTATTCATTCAAAAACCATTTACTGAGTCCTAACTATGCTCAAGGGTAACTGGTTGATAACCTGAAGTCAAGAATATAGTGGACATTAGGAATGCCAAATTATGTTTTTCTGTTTCAAGCATTTATTCATGCACTCATGTTTGTGGTAACAAAAAAAAAATGATGTAAGTTGTGTGGATTGGGCGTGCTATGTCTGATTTATGATGCTTCCATCTTGTAACAAAAATACCCAAAGAAGTTTTTTCTTAGATATTTTCTGCTCAGTTTTTCTAATGGAGCCATTTCTCTGAATGCTAAGATAAAGTTTGGACTCACTCAGAGGGGTCAAAAATAATGGAGAAGGAATAAAACCTTGGCAGGCAACCTCATTTCATAGTCAAGGTGCTCTGGCTCTGATTTGACTTTCTTTTTTTATAACATTTGGAATAGGTTCTAAGAGACTATCCTGCCCAATCTGTTGCATTTGTCAGGTTCTCAAGACAAAAAAAAAATTTAAGAAAAGAAAAAATTATCTTTGAATTGCAGTTTGAGATTTAAATTCCCAGATCATATTTCCATTTCCTGTTATATGTATTCCGAGGGAGCTGGGACATTATAAAAACCAGCAGGGAAATGGAGGCTGCAGTAGACACTGATAGAAATGAAGAGTTTTGTAAGAAAGAAGAGGAGAGCATTCAAAGTTTGTAATTAGTCATGGCAGGAGAGACACTGGGACATGGTGGTAGCTGCTCTTCTGAGATTATAATTCATACTCATTTGATTTTCTTTACTAATTTTCTCATAAATAAGAATGAAAAAATAAATATATTTCTATAGGAATCCTCATGGAAAGGAAGAAAAAGACTATGCTCTATCTAGTTCTGAACCCAAGAGATAGGGAATGACCTTAAAAAAGGGATATCAGGATCATTATGAACTGAGTTGCTTTTAATGAAGAAGCAACTCTTGGTCATCATACTGGAGACGTAAAAAAAGAAACTGTGAAAGTCATCTAATTTCAGGTTAGAGTACAAAGCAATATGGAGAGATTCTGAGTATATTTGAAAATATAGGAACAATTCTAACGTAGGTCAGTTAAGATCCCTGATGTCAGGGGTGGTAGGCATCCAGTTTTGAAACAAAGATAATTCTGATATTTCTACTGTTGCCATGTTGATTGTGTTCATTCTCCACATACGCAGTGAAATAAAAGGGTGATTTTAATTTTCCTCTTGTTTTCCAGCAATTCTTGGTATGCTTGCTTAGTGTATTCCTTTCCTAACTCTAGGTACACATGTGGCTACAGCTCCTTCCAGTGAATGATGCCCTCTGAGTTGTAAAGGGATCGATCAGAGTTCACATTGCTTTTTGTAACTTTAAAATGATACATTGAATAACAGTGTAATTAAGATCTGCTTTAATTAACAGGCGACAGTGTGTGCATATATTTGTAAATCACCTTTTAAAATTCAGTGTTTGAAAGTTGTAGCAGTGATTTGAAGTTTGACCTGAGAAACATTTTGAAAGGTTATTTGCTTGATTCTCCTTGTAAGTGTAATGATGATTAATGAGCAAATTGGTTTACTTTAAATACTTCTGAGTAGCTAAATTTGCTATATTGCAGTCATTCAAGGCAGGAGTTTCTATGAGAATCTTGGACCTCTAGATGAAGGCAGTATATTTCACACAACACAACTGGCAAAACATCGTTTCTGTGAAAGGGTGTTATTTTCCCCAGAAATGAACCATTCTTCTATGTGTTTTTAACCCTGCCACTGTGCCATTATTATATTCGTCTTTGGGAGCAAAAATCAAATCCAACCAAAGACAGAAAAGTCTGGCTTCAGACTATCAGATATTTACTGGGAATTTTTGCAAATTAAACAAATATACACCATGAAAGTAATCTGTTTGGAATTCTTTGACTTGTTTAAGTTGTTGATGGTTTTATATGTAGGCAAAAATTCTCTTAGTTTGGTAACTAAGCATTATCTTGGAATTTCTGCCATCTCAGGGCTCATATATTTTCTGTACGTCTCCATAATGTTTTGTAAGTATACATTTAGTTTATCTTCTCTGAGCTCTCAGGTTTAGGAAGTCTTGTGGTGTTTTAAAACTTTAAGGACATCTTTCTCAACTCAGCCATTGGCCTAGCCTAAGCAGCCTTTAAGGCTGGATTCAGTCAGTTGTTGTAGAGGTATTGTTTTTCTTTGGAGAAATACAAGTGCATTGGTATTGATTTTTTATGTCTTTATACTTAGTGGTAAACTGTGAGAGGCCATTATTTCAAATAACAGTGGCTTTAAGAATTAGACAGCTCATATGATCCTAAATTCTGTTTGTAGGCAGTTTTTGGTTAAGGAGATAGGTCTGGCAGTGTGCCTGCTTGGCACGGAACTGTTTGACTTCCTCTCTTTCAGTGGTGAGGTTCGGAGCATATTGTCAAGAAGTAGAACTTGTGTTCAAATAATGCATGGGAGCTGGACATGTAATGCCAAAAACAAGCTGCCTGAAGGCAGAGATGGAAAAAGCATCATAAGTGCTGTGGAACAATTCCCTGTAGGCTTTTAATTATCTGAGATTTACATAAGCAACTCTACACAATGGGAGAGGCACCCAATTAAATGACAGTAAATTTACTTTGCTGCAGAATTCAGTAATGTACATCTTGGTTTTCCTGAATTGCATTAATTACCGATTTGGTAGCAGATGAAGAAGCATCTGGGTGAAATTTAACCTACATATATTCAAATTAACTACAGTGGTAGATTTATCTGTATATTTATTTACTCGTTTATTCAGTATATTTTTGTGCTAGACATTGAGCATGAGAAGACATATAAACGGTTTCATATCCTTCAAAAAGTGACAGTACATCAGGCGTTATTAACTTGTAAGTAAAAATGATAATGTATTATGATAGGGACAACATCAAAATAAGTTTAATGTAATTATAGTATTTATTTGTTCATTTAATAAATATTACTGGATCCTCTATTATATGCCAGAGACACAATGATGGGCTTGGGTAGACAAGGTTCTAGAAATAAACACAGGTCAAATGTTGCTAGAAGATCACAGACCCTGGGTATCCATTTTTGGCAGTATGAGAAGTCAACTGATTAAAATAATCACAGACTGGGGAAAATGTATTTAAAAAATATTGTAAAATACATTGCTGAGCCAGCACAAAAGGAATGAACCCAAAGAGGCCAAAACTGAAAAGAAGGCTAGAATTCTGCAAGGCAGATGAGCTTTAAAGTTGGCTTTTACCTAGAGGTTTTCTGCCAAATCCATGAGACCTTGAACTTTCACATCTGGGCTAAGTGGTTCCACCAGATACTTGGGGAAGAAGTAATGCCAATGTTAATGTATACTCCTTTTGAGAAGGAAGAGAGAGCAATCCCCAATTGTGAGGCAATCCCAAATGTGAGGCAAGCCTGACCTTGATACAGAAACCTGGCAAAAAGACAAGGAGATTAGAAAAAAAAAAATGAAAAGTATAGCTTGCTTTCTTCATGAATGGAAATACAGTATCTCATTAAAGTTGTAGCACACAAAATCCAGATACATTTAAGAAAGAAGGCATATAATGGTTAAGTTGTGTTATCTCAGGAATACCACGTTGATTTAAAATTGGGAAATTGATTAATGTAATATCAAATACATTCAATAATTTTTAAAAAAATAATAGATTCAGATAAAAAGAATTTGATGAACTTCAGCATTTATTTATGACTTAAAAAGAATAACTCTTAGCAAACTAGAACAATAATGAAACTTCATTAGTCTGACAAAGAGAATCTATTCAAAACTTGCAACAAGCATGCAACTAATGATGAAATATTGAAAACATTCTTCTTAAGATCAAGAGTAAGATATTAATGGCTGTTGTCACGATTCCTGTTTGGTATTGTACTGGAGATTTTGGCCAATGCAATATGACAAAGAAAAAGAAGGACTGGAGGAAGAAGCAAAACTGTCATTGTTTAAAGGTTATCTATGTAGGAAACTCAAAATGATCTCTAAATAAATTGATAGAATTAAAAAGACACTTTAGCAACTTGCTGGATTTAAAATCAATATATAAAAGTGAGTTGCATTTCTAGATTTTCACACCAAGATGTTAGTGTAGCGATATAAAGTAATGAGAAATACGTCTGACAAAAGTTTTGTAATATTGTATTTCCATTCAAATAATACATGATGCTACAAAAATAGAATTAGGGAACCAATGTAGAAGATTATACATTTTATTACAAAAAAAAATAATGAAAGAAAACCTAAATAAATGGAGATTTGCATCCTATTCCTAGCTAGGAAGATGCTAACTTTTCCCAAGTTGATAGATTCAATGCCAGTTTAATAAAAACTTCAACAAAGATGTGCAAATTTTTGCAACTAGGCAAACTGTTTTAAAAATGTATTTGAAGCCGGGCTCGGTGGCTCAGCCTGTAATCCCGCGCCTTTGGGAGGCTGAGGTGAGTGAATTGCCTGAGCCCGCGGGTTCGAGACCCGCCTGGGCAGTGAGACCTCATCTCTACAATAAATCAAAAAATCAGCTGGGTGTGGTGGCGCATGCCTGTAATTCCGGCTACTCGGAAGGCTGAGGCGGAAGGATCGCTGGAGCCCAGCAGGCCGAGGCTGCGGTGGCCAGGAGCGGCCACTGCACTCCAGTCTGGACGACAGAGTGAGACTCCAACTCAAAAAAAAAAAAAAAAAAAATGTATTTGAAAAAGGAAAGTACAAGGAATCCCCAAGACATCCATGAAGAAGAAGAAGAAGATAAGGCCAGCCTTTTCAAATAATTAGACTTAATTAAATATATTCCAATCTAGAAAGGGGTGAGAAATGTAGCACCCCAAAAGATTTGGGTATATATTATTATATTCATACTTTATTTTTAGAGCTAGCATTACAGAACAGAGGTAAATGCAAATGGTGCTGGGACAAATGATTAGTTGAACATATGATAAAAAGTGAAGTTGGGTGCTTGTCTCCATACCAAAAGTAAATTCCAAATGAATAAAATTTTGAAAGTAAAAGAGAATATTAAAAAATATTTAGAAAAAATACAGGATTATGTTTTTATGACCACAGGGTAGAAAAAGATTTCTTGAACAAGACAAAAATAATGCAAAACATAAAAAGCAAACCACTTAGTAAGGATTTAATTTGACCATATTAAAATTAGGATTTTATTTATCAAAAGACACTGCAAACAGAAAAAGACAAACCACAAAGTGGCAAAGCATACTGCTGGCAAGTATGTATCTAGATTACATAAAGAGCTTCCCCAAATGAGTAAGAGAAAGACAATCCAATATGAAAATACAAAAAAATACAGAAAAAAGATTAAAATTAAAAGACTCACAACTTTGACAAGATGTGAAATAACATTATTAGTCAGGGAAATGAGAATTAAAAACAGAATGAGATAACTTTACTTCCCATTAAAAACATCAAACTAAAAAGGGTTGTGAGATTGTGATAGCAGTGGAGAACCCTCATTCACTTTTGGGATTTCTCAAGAAATATAAACATTCACACATTCCCATGATTCAAAATACCACTTTTCAATATACATCCTAGAGACATGCTTGCACATTACTGTACAAAAATGTCATGGCATCACAGTTTGTTATAGTTAAAAAGTAGGAACAACCTAGATGGCTTTCAAGAGTGGAAGAGATAAGTAAGCAGTTATATATTTATGTACTGCATGGAGAGGAACAATTTTCTCTAGATTATGATGCATTTAAGTAGTCTCGGTAGAATTTGATCACCTACTTGAAGGTACAGTAATGTAAGGTGAGAGGAGTGGAATGATTTTTCAGGTTCTGATTTGTGCAATTATGTGGTTCCATTGACCATGATCATTTTTCTAATCTAATCATTGCTATATTTACATTAAATTACTATGACAGAGATGCCCAGAGAAGCTTCTTATGTCTCGATCAATATGAACACACACATAGCTATCCAATGTCCATAGTAAATATGTTATTATATTGTCAAGACGTTTGACACATACACACACACATACACACCCCCCACACACACAGAGAGAGAGAGAGAGAGAGAGAGAGAGAGAGAGAGCGAGAGCGAGAGAGAGAGAGAGTGAGAGTGAGAGAGAGAGAGAGAGAGACTTGAATGCTAAAGTTGGCAGAAAAAGATGCCCCAACTTAATAATTATCAGTACACACACCTATCACATTGGCAAAGATTAGGAAGTTGAATAACAGTAATGATTAGGTTTTAGATAGGAACTGTTATCTATATCAATTGCAAGTACTCTGGAAAATGCTTTTGTACTGCTTAATAAATTTAAGCCTGCAAATTAGTAATAAAACCAACTACATTACTACACTACTAAGTAGAATCCATAGATAACTTTTGCATAAAAATATTCTTAGCAGCAGAACTTGGAAGCAACCTAAGTGTCCATCAAGAGTAGAATCAAGCAATACATGGGGATTTACTCATACAATGGAATACAACACAGCGATGAAAAATAACTGAAATACACTTCAAATGTAATTCATCCTTTTCATGGATGAATCTTATACAGACGCAAGGAGGAATAAAAATAAGTAAGCCTCAATTATGTAAAGTTAAAAGGCAAACATCACTTGTAATGCCTTATTTAAGAATGCAACCCAGAAATACAGAACAGATATTAGGCTCAAGGAGAGACAGGAGATGAGGATATGACTAGAAAAAAGTGGTGTGATCGGGGATGGAACAAAAGAAGAGTTTAGGGTGTAGTTTTCTAATTTTCTACTTTTGAATGTGGGTGTTGCTTACATAGGTGTTCACTTGGTTATAATTCTTTAACATGTTTGTATATTCTATGTATCTTGTGATCTATATATTGTGATCAATGTTTTAATTAAAAATTTAAAAAGTGACGCAATAAACCAAAATACTAGCAATATTCTCTCTGAACCATAGAATTATAGGTAATTTTAATATTTTTTGATTTTCTAAATTTTCCAAGTGAAAAATTGTAATCTAAAAGAAATAACACATTTTCTTTCATTTTTTTCTTTTATGGTGAGAACATTTAAGACCTACTTTTTAAGCAAATTTCATGTATACAATACACTGTTAACTATAGTCACCATGTTGTACATTAGCTCTCTAGAACTTATTCACCTTGCTTAACTGAAAATTTGTGTCCTTTGATAAACATCTCCCCATTGTCTTTTCTCTCTCCCCTGCTCTACCCTTGACAATCACCCTTCTATTCTCTGCTCCTTTAGATTACAAATATTAATGAATCATGCAGTATTTGTCTTTCTGTGTATACATATATCAAAACAGGTTGTACACCTTAAATATATACAATTCCTGTGTGTCAGGTGTGGCTCAATAAAGCTAAAAAAATCGACACACACCGTGCTATCATTTTTAAATTGGGAAACTATCATGAGAAGAGTGCATGTGTCCCATATGAAAGAAAACTTTTTGATCACAGCAGAAGACAGTGGGTACCCCCTGAGCAGGATTCGATTTTTCTATACGTGTTAGCAAGGAATGTTAGGGGAATAAGTTAGAAAAATATGCAGTGTTACTGAAGCCAAAGTACCACTGAAAGCGGATTTCCTTTCTTTTAGTCATTTCACCTTCGCATGTGTGTTTTCGGTGTGTTCTTTCTGACTACCACTGCAATATATTTATAAATGTCCAGCTACCTCTGAGTCCACTGTGCTTGCTTGAGCTCAATATACCACATACCTGGATTCTATCCTTGTTGTTTCCTAGAAGTTTCACAATTTGATTACCCTTCCCTACTCTTCCTGTGTTCTCTTTCCCTTTAATTGAGAAGATCTCTCTCTCTCAAGCATCGCCATTCATCGTGATGAGAAGGAGAAAGATGGCAGGAAAGCCATCTTGGCACTTGGCACCTTCCTCTGCTTAAATCTGTTCTGAGTCCCGTTTCTCTTTAATTAGTCTCCTAGGAAAAGAGAAGCAAGATCATGCTGCAAAATGGGCTATTTTTGGAATTCTCATTATTCTTTTATAATTGTGCCCCTGGTCATTTTTTATCTTTATCTCAGTAGAGTTTCTAATAAAAAACAGCCACTAGACAGGTATAATTTGTTGAGCACCTACCATATACGAGACTTGTTCACACTGTATGAATGCATAGGGCCTGGCTCTTTTCCTCAAGGAACCTGTCATCTAAAAGGACAGATAGCAGTGTTAATACTTAATTATAGCAACCAAAGATGATGGCAACCACAGCATTAATTTAGCATTTCCTGTATAATAACCATTCTTCACATATTAACCCAGCTAATCTTTATAAGAACTATATCCCACGGGTAACTACTTGACACCATTTTGCAGATGAATAAATTGAGACAGGGAAGGAAAATCATGTGCCCAAACTCCTATAACTACTAGAAGGTATTCCCACACTCAGAATCAACAAACAAAACAAAACAAAAAACCCCAAGCCAACCAAACAAACAAAAAACAGGCAGCCAACTCTTGACCCACTGTTTATATGCACCACACACATGGTACTCAACTGTACTGTGAAATAAAGCAGAGTACAAGGTTGGTGCAAGGGCTAGGTAAGTACTGAGAACAGCACGAGTAGGTATCAAGATTGCAGCTGAAAACCAAGAATGTGGAACTGACTTCATTAAACTCCTAATCCTGGGGTGATGTATCCAGTGTTATCCAGTCCTGTTTCCTTTACGTTGACATCCAAGGGCTATGTTTTCCTAATGATTTAAACTTCCGTTTTCTTTAAACATACCTTATTGTTGACTTTTCCAAAAGCAAATTGCACTGTAAAATGCCAGAAATTGCTGCACACGATTTTAAATAAGAACTTCAAGTCTTAAGTTTAAGCAAATGACAAATCAGGTGTAAAAACGAATGTATAAACAATGTATAGTATGATGATGTGCTAGGTACCTTGAATGGGCGTTTTTTCCCTCATATATGATGAGAAGTCCCTAGGCCAGGCATGATGGCTCATGTCTGTAATTCCAGCACTTTGGGAGGCTGAGGCAGGAGGATTGCTTTAGCTCAGGTATTCAAGACAAGCCCAGGCAACATAGTGAGACTTCTTCACAATAAAAATTAAAAAAAAAAAAATTAACTGAGCATGGTGGCATGTGCCTGTAGTCCCAGTTACAAGAGGCTGAGGCAGGAGAATCACCTGAGTCCAGGAGGTTGAGGCTGCAGTGGCTGTCAGCGTGCATTGCACTCAAGCCTTGGTGACAGAATGAGACCCCAACTCAAAAAAAAAAAAGTTCCAGAAAGAAAGAAATTAAATTGAAATGAGTTTAAAGAAAAAAGGAATTAAGCTGATAGAATATTGATTTGGTTATATGATCATTTAATTGAAATAATTTGTATGGCCATTTGAATTTGATTTGACATGTAAGAGGCTGCACACACACACTCCCCTTTCCCCCACACACTGTGATGTTAACAATCCCCATCTTCTCTTTCTGTAAGGAAAACAAGGAAACTGAAAGTGAATGACATGCTAATGCAAGGCTGTGGTTGAATTATAGGTCCCACTGCAAGTTTAAGTCCACCCAACACACACTTGCTTTGGCAGGATGATATCATCATAAACAATGAGAAAAATCTGCACGTATACTGTGGAACCCTGTTTACAGATTCTGTGGAAGTCATAATTTAGAATTCTGGACATTTTGAAGAAGTCAAATCTCTATCTTGGATCTGTTGGCATTAAATATAAAATACAACAGCTCATAGGAAGATATGCCTTCACTGAGCTCCCCTCTTTGGCAAGACCTAAAAAACACCATTTTCAATGACTTTTCCATATTGATCTTGTTCAAGGAAGCTAGTAAATAATTTCAACACCACTGTTTTCTTCTTGTTTATTCATGTCTTTTACTAAAGAAATGTTTGCTAATGGAAGAAACAAAACAAAATATTTACACCACGCTGTGCCTTTCTTTATACAAGGGCCAATGTAGTAAGGAAGCTTTTTTCTCCCTCATAAAATTGTTTACAGGAAACAGTGGGAGAGAACTAAAGAATAACAGTTTTTCTTTAGCAGCTGGAGGTTGTCTGAATGGAGTCTTCAATTCCCATACATGTTTTGTAATGCAGATTTCTTTGAAAATGGTCTTGCCAGTGCACCTTAAATACATTTTAGAATTATTTTACCATGAAATTAGTTTTCTCCGTCATTGGCTTAGTTGAATCCCTCTACCTTTTTTTTTTTTTTTTTTTTGATCAATGCTGGGACATTAAAAATAAAGCCCTGGCTGCACATTCTATTTTTGGAAGTTCCTATCAAAATTCTGTCCTCAGCAGGTCAGTGTGCTTTGAGGGGCAGGTCTTTATGGCAGTGTGGTTACTTGGTATCCAGTTCCTTTACGTTTCACTCTAAGGTTTAATTCACTTTCTACCCTTGCCACTGGGCTGTATTTATATATTTATTAGCCATACATAGAACAAGAAAGGAGCTTCAGGAGTGAAAGTAGCCCAGAACTTGGTTGCAATAGAATGAGCCATTTTTAAAAATTGAAGAGTCAAACAACAATTCATAGGTCAGAAATCATGCTAAGAAACGAGCTGATGCTGAATTCTTAGAAGTAGTGGTCGTGATGAAAGTAGAGAAAGTAGAGATAGTGGTGGTGAGGATGGTGATGGTGATGGTGGTGATAGAGATTATTGATGGTGGTGATGGTGGTGGTGGTGGTGGTGGTGGGTGATAGTGATAGTGGCGTTGGTGATGGTGGTCATAGCGGTGGTTATGGGATGATGGAGATAGTGATGGTGATAGTGGGGGCAGTGGTGGTGGTGGTGGTGGTGGTGGTGATGGCAGTGGTAGTGATGATGGTGATGTTGGTGGTGGAGACAGTGGTGATGGTAGGGGTAGTGGTAGTGGTTGTGGTGATAGTGGCAAGGGTGATGGTGGTGATGTTGATGGTGATGGTAATTGTGGTGGTGGTAGTGGTGGTACTGGTGGTGGTGGTAGTAATGATGGTGGTGGTGGTGATGGTGATGATGGTGGTGATGGTGATAGTGGTGGCAGTGGTGGTGGTGGTGGTACTGGTGCTGGTGATGGTGGTGGTGGTGATGATGGTAGTGATGATGGTCATGGTGGTGGTGGTTGTGATGGTGGTAGTGATGGTGGCGGTGGTGGTGGTGGTAGTGATGATGGTGGTAGCTGTGATGGTGGTGGAGATGATGGTGGTGGTAGTGGTTGTGGGGATAGTGGTAAGGGTGATGGTGGTGATGTTGATGGTGATGATCGTGGCAGCGGTGGTGGTGGTGCTGGTGCTGGTGGTAGTGGTGACGTTGGTGGTGGTGGTGATGTTGGTAGTAATGATAATAATCGTAGTGGTGGCGAGGGCATGGTTGTGCTTAAAAGCATACCAGCTATGGGTCTAGGGATGGTGGTGGTTGCAATACTTCTTAAAAAAACTTTCAATGATCTGATCATTTTACAACAGGTAGTTCTCTTTCTGTGTTAATATTTTTCTGTCTCTAAAAACAGAATTAATTTTAGTAGGAGAAGTCTTTGTCAAAGAATGCTGCATACATATAGAAAATTGTTTTAAAGTCAGCAAAATAAATTTTCAGTTATTTGTTTGCTACTCATTCAGTACCCTGGTAAAATGAGAGTTGTAAAAGGAAATCAACCCTGTAATTTAGTAATGGTAAAACTCTCCCCATATTCACTTTTTCCCTCGCTGTTATACCTGAGAGGATTGTCTCTGTGTCATTGCTAGTTGGCATGTGTTTTTTTCATTCCACTCTTTGAAATATGAATCTATTACAAAAGGATCATGTTGGTGAGGCATTGGGAATGAATAAGTTAGGAATAGTAATTAGTTTTTAGGCATTTCTTTTAAGGATAGCAATGCATTTTCCCCCCAAAATAATTTTCTCCCGAGCAGTTGGTTTATAATAACAGTTTAGTTTGGCTAAATTTACACATTCTAAATGGACTGTCTTTATCTTCTTGACACATTATTTCCCAATGTCATTGTACTGTTCCTTCTGCTCATCATTTCCCACAAAAGATATTCTCTTCAAGATATATCTTGCTGTGTCTCATGCCTGGAATGTGAAGCCTTTCTCACTTAAGCAAACAAATAAAAGAAACTCCTCAGTTTCACCCTGCATACGTCTCCACTTACAGACCTGCCTCTTCCATAGTCATGTGTGTATCCTGAAAATGTCAAATTTGCTTACACTTGTTTCTGTTTTCAGAAACTCTTCAATCCACTGCAGCCATGTTTTCATTCTGACTGCTCCGCTAAAATGTCTCTCAATATTAGTCACTCCCCTTTTTTGCTCAATTGTGAGGACATTTCTTAAACTTCTTACTGCCCGCCTCAATAGTTGATTACACCTCCTTGGTAAACTTTCTGTAGTCATCTCTAGTTCACCATTTATGTTTCAGCTTAAATATCAGACCCTCCAGGAGGACTTTCTGGACCCCTCCAAGGCTAGGAAAAAAATAACTTCTGTACTTTCTCATAGCCTGGGAGTTTGTAAAAAGTAACTATTCATTTGTCTGACCTGTTTCTCTTGCATCCCTGATGCCTAGCCCATGCAAGTCACTTAGTAGACACATTTTTCTCAAGTTTCTTTTGGTTTTGAGTAACAGAACCTTTCTTGAGTGTAAGTAAAAGGAGAATTTATTATTATGATTTAGAGTTACATCTTGGGTCAAAAGGCAGAAAGTGCTGCCAGGCTTTGGAGAACTGAGAATAGGAAGAGACTGCTGTAGAAACCAAGACAATTTATCTTGGATGTATTCTGCCTTCAGGGGCCAAATAACTACTAGCTTTTGCTTTTCTTCTGTGTGTTGGCCCCATTTTTTCTCCTCTATAGATCAACTTTTCTTCTTATCAGCTTCCCTTTCCTTCTTCTGTGCTTATGCATTCTCAGCTTCCGTCCTCTAGGCCAGGGGAACAGAGACAAGTGGTAGACACATGGCTTCTGGGGTTGCACCCTGAGGGGATTAGAGAGCTGTGGGCTGCTCACATATGGAGATGATGAGCTAGGCGGGTACTCCAATGTAGTCAGTGCTTGCATAAAAACCCAGTGAATGATTTTACACTCTCCTAATATTCTTTCATTTTTGTAAGCAATCTAAACGCAAAAGACTGAAATTTACAGGAAAGTGATTTTATCCAGGATAGCTTTAACATTCCTCTACACTTCTCCTATTAACACGATGGGCTATATTGTCCTTACCAAAAGAGCTCATTTAATCTAAAATGAGTTCCTTATGCAATCTGAGTTGACCATCACCTTATTATTTTGACTAAAAAAGCAGAGATTGGAGGGTGGTGGGTGTACTCAGTACTTGTGTCAGTCAGCTATTGCTGTAGTAAGGCAGAGTAATCAACATTCCCCCGGATCTCAGAGACTTAAAAGAATGCACTTAAAACAATGTGCAGTTGTAGGAGCTGTGGTTTGGCTGAGTTTGGTTGGGTTGGGTGCAATTAGGTTTGTGTTTGCTCCTTCCAGGACCTGGCCTAAAGGGGCAGAGGTTAAATGAGGCACATTTGCTCAGATAGGAACCGGTATGGAAGTATGGGCTGTTCCAGAAGGCCTGAGCTCGAAAGTGGCAACTGTGCTCCCACTCACATTCTCTTGTCAAAAGTGAGAGACAGATCCAAGCTAAATGTTGGTGGGGGTGGAGAGGATACTTCATCTTCTCTACTCTATTGCAAGTTCACATGGCAGTAGGAGGGAGTAAGAATTGGAAACAGGAATCCAATCTACTTGAGTCCCAAGGTGCTTCCATTATTTCAATGAAGTTTTTCGTTTTCAAGGTAAAGTTCAAGTTTTTTAGCTAGGTATGCCCAGTTGCTAGGTATGCAGCTGCCTCTGACTGATCTCTCCAGTCTCATTTCTTCTTAATTTGCCATCATAGATACACAGTTGGCTCAAGCCAGATTGAGTCTCCTTTGAACATAGTAGATTGTTTCATATGCGTGCTGTTATTTCTGACGTTTCCTCTTTCTTTATTTAGCTAATTCCTATTTTACCTTTAAAATTGAGGTCAAGAAAAGACTTCCTCCTGGAAGCCCTCTGTGATTCCATTAATCTCACATTGATGTCCCTCCTCTGTGCTTCTAGCATCTTGTGCATATCTCTACCATCATGCTTACTCTTCTGTGCTATAGCATTGCTTTGATTATCTGTTCCTCCAAACAGAGTTGAAAGGTCCTTTAGGGCTATAGCAATACCTTAGTTAACTTTATGTCCCTAATATTGAGCACAGTGCCTGACTCTTAGTAGGCACTCAGTTGATGTCTATGAAAGGAAAGGAGAAAAATGAGGAGGTGAGAAGGTGGAAGGAAGGAAGGAAGGGGGAAAAGAAAGAAGGAAGGAAAGGGTAGTGGTTTTGTAGGACAGCGCATTTACCGAATTCATCACCTAAACTTACGTTAGGAATATTTTATCTCTGTAGTTATGAGATTGTAGACCTTAACCAATATACCATTACTGACTCAATTTTGTAGGCATGATCTGTCTTCTAAAGCATCCAGATATTGAGTACCATAAGCACATGCTCAGACCCTAGGTCCCTTTCCAAAGCCAAGTGTGTGCTCTTCCCCCACCTCCTTGTAAATATTTCAAGGCTACTACCTTGCCAAGTGTGTCTGCCTGAACATGGGCAGTTTTAATTACACAGGGAGCACTCTTGCCCTGTCATTGACTGATATGTAGTCAGAAGCACAGCCTCGAGTACACGTAGTGGAATGTTAATAAGGTGTTAGGGACTTTGTTGTTATTAGGTTATTTTCTTATTGGAAAAACAAAGGGTGATGAATGTAGCCAGCGCCGAGTTCCTCCATATTCCAGGCATGTATCAAAAGGAGTTTATCTTTATCCGAGCTCTCGTGCCAACCTTCTCTAGAGCCTAAGTGACTGCGTGACACATCACGGTAAATAACTTCTTAAAAAAGTATAGGCTGGCTTGTTTTAGAATGCATGTGCTGTTTAAAAATAGTTAGGGAGTTTGACACACACCTGATTGCCTCTGAGTTGAAATCCAAAGTGTCTGGCACCACAACCCCTTCTGGGGAAGGTTTCTCGTCATCTCACCTCTTGTCTCCAGCTGCTCTGGCGGCGGCTAGGTCTACAGAGGCGGCGTCCAATTACTCAGAATATCTGTCCCTGCTCTTGGCAGGGACTTACACTTCCTGGCTTTTGCAGATGATGGATAGCACTTTTTGTAAAATGCGATTTCTCTGGAATAGGAAGGTTGAGTCCGGAAAAGGGTAGGTCTTGATTCCCTCGGGACAACGTGACTGAGAATGTGTCTGGCCACAGTCAAGAAGCCACTGAACAAGGACTGCAGTTGAGTTTTCAACAGAAACAAGTGAGGACAGCATCACTCAGGAACGCGTTGCCTGAAGTGTACTCTTAAGTGAGGAATTATAGTTGCTTTTTTTAGTGTGGATTTTTTTTTCCCATCATGTTGTTTTAACCCAGTGGCATGGGAAGGACCTGGCCAAATGTTGTGAGCATTTCTGTATTGCTGTCTGACTTTCCTGGGAACCACAAAAGGAGTGGAAAGTTGCAGAGATGGCTGTCAACATACAATGAGCAGCAAAAATCAATGAGAGGAAAATGGTCCATTTTTGCTTCATTGATTTTTGCTGGTCAATGAATCCTCTCCATTTTATTTACCCCCTTCCTTCATTTTTTTTTTCCCTGTTGGATACATCTTAATGTTACTCTTCTGCATTAAGCACAGTACTGAGTGACAGGTCCTTTAATCACATGGAGTTGTTAGTGATGGCAACGTGTCAGATTTGAAGAGGCGCACAGTGAGATGAGGCTGAGGCTTAAGGGAAGATGATGCTTGCATCTAGATATTAGAGAGAGAGTGTCCTATGGTGAGTGACCGTATTAGGATTGACTAGGTTAGCTTACAGCCTGGAGTGATGGTGCTAAATGGATAGGAAATGCTTTAAAAAAAAAAAAGGAAGAGTGACCGGTCCCTTAGATGAAGAGCAAGTATAGGACCCTGGGAAGAGAGCAGTGCCAACTCCTTGTGGGTCAAATTATAGGATTTAGGAGGAATTTGTGGATTATACTAAGTTACTGCACTGATGTTTTTGTGAGAATGCAAAGAAAAAGATAGTATTCACTATATGGTAATATGAGTTTAATGTATTAAGTTAATAATTTAGTTCTCGACCTGGCATGGTGGCTTATGCCTGTTAATCCCAGTACTTTGGGAGGTCAAACCAGGAGAACTGCTTGAGCCCAGGAGTCTGAGACTAGCTTGGGCAACATAGCAAGACCTCATCTCTAAAATATTAATAATAATAAAGTTTAAAAACATTTAGTTCTTTGCTTATTTTTTATCACCATGCTAGGTAGAAGAATAATTTGGCTACAGTGAAAAGAAATCAGAAATCCCAGGAAAAGAAAAAAAATGACCTTTCTGGAATGTTTGTCTCAAGGAGGCTTGTTCAACTTAATGGGAAAAGAATGAATAGAAAATCATTGTCTTTAGCTAGACTAGTTTTAATTATCTCTTTCAAACAATCTTTGGCTTGCTCTTCATATTTTTAATTTTCAGACAAGAAATTAAGGCACAGGACATTTTTAAAAATTGCATAAGATCAAATAGAAACTGAGTGCATTGCTGAGATAAGAACTCAAAGCCTGTTTGGTCTGTTGATTGGCTATCGAAACACATTACCTATGGGGAATCATTTAACAATAAGAATTTCCCCAAGTAGAAAAAGCAAGGTTCAAGGTTAAAATGTGGCTCTATCCTCTCACCAGTGAGGCTACTTATTTCTTTAAAGCTTTAAATGGACCTTTACATTTATATTTGGTTTTGAAATTCCTGCTCTGATGCCCAGTACAAAGAGTCCTGAACATTCTTGGGTTCAGAAGATATTTCATCCTCTGAACTGTCTTTACTCTTCAGTCTTTTCCTTTTTTTTTTGTAGAGACAAGGTCTCTCCAAGTTTCCCAGGCTGGCCACAAACCCCTGTGCTCAGGCAGTTCTCTTGCTGTCACCTCCCAAAGTGCTGGGATTACTGGTGTGAGCCACCACACTCGACCTCAGTCTTCTTATTTTTGGATTTTGATCAAGAGGTGGGCAATGACTTAGAAGCCTCCTGGTGATCTAAGCAGTGCCTTGCAACAGGACAGTACATGCTCATTTAGCTCTGGGCACATTAAACAGGGGTGACAGGAGGTTGATAGCAGCTATTAAAATAGGTACCATGAATGCACATTTTCCTTAAGACCTTGGGCGCTAATACAAGCATAATGGTTTAGTTGCTTGATAATAAATATATAATGTGTCCTTCAAGCTAGTTTTCACAAGTTTTCTTTTATTTCCCTGGAAACATCTGCCTGTCCCTTGACCGTCAGCAGTCTGTTAAGGCACATTTCAGCAGAAGCTGTTTGGCTAGAATACAGCTCTGAGAAAATAGCTACATTACCCAGCAACCAGTACTTAAAAAAAAAAAAAAAAAAAGACTTCCTTAATTGTTCTGAACTTGTTTTTGTAAATGATATGTACTAGTTAATTAGGATCTTAACTCATCCAACAAAGGTCTCAGTTTTGTTTTCTTTTTTTTTAAAAGTCAGAATCATTTCAACTTTGTCTTTTGGTAAACCTGGTAAGTCACTACAGTAAGCCAGATTGATATCTGCAGTCATAAGCCCAAATGAGTAATTCGCAAGTTGAAATGGAGCTATGATAATTGGCTTACCCTCATTCAAAAACTCTCACATCACTGATGGGAGAAAGGGCAGGAAGACCCATGAAAACAAGCAAACAAAAAACCACCCTGATCTCTCTGTACTCATATTCAGACTGCTTTAGAAGAACATAGGCTGACTTGCTGGGATGCACAGAGATACCTTGGCAGCTGGTAAATTTGCACTTGAAGGGAACAATAACCTGAACATAAGAGGTAGCTACATTTTTTTTTGAAAGGGATGAATGATACATCCTCATAGCTGATGCATGCTGTTAAATTTAAGGAATAAATCTGAAAAGAACATGATAAGAAGAGAGGCTATTTGCTGGAGCCCAAGCACTCCAAGAAACACAGATAATTAGGTTAAATCCCTCTGACACATGCTCTTGATCCCTAGACAAAGCTGACGGACAGGTTGTTGAAGGGAATGGAGACCTAGACCTGAACTGTTCCTTCAGTGTACTACCTGCGGTGGCATTAGATCTTATGAGTGTT
Source organism: Carlito syrichta (assembly GCF_000164805.1). Taxonomy (NCBI): domain Eukaryota; kingdom Metazoa; phylum Chordata; class Mammalia; order Primates; family Tarsiidae; genus Carlito; species Carlito syrichta. The sequence continues at coordinate 294,295 of NW_007246072.1, read as the reverse complement.
GCCAAATATTGCTCACTTGGATGGGATATATTTGTGGTGTAGTGTCATGAATCATAGAAAGGGAAATGTGCTTGTGCTGTTAATGATGGCAAGCCAATCCCTGAGGAAGAGTGGGTGTGGAAAGCTGGTAAAGTGGAGCTGGAGATGACAACGCCTTGATTTGATGGTGTCCTTGAGTTCCTCTAAATAATTCAGGGTATTTTAAACAGATGAATTTCCTGAAAGTCAGTTACTAAGAAAGGTTACTCTTTAACTTTGTGTGTTGTTTTTAAAATCAGCTCCTTTTGGTAAGAGCTTGGCCATGTAGCATTTCTTTCCATTTTCCTCAGGAGGACCCAGAGACTGATAGAGGCCAAACTCCTCCATCCTTCTTCTCAGCTCCCCAAATCACATTCCACTGATCACTAGCTGGAAAATAAGCCTTTGGAATTCCTGACCAGAATACCCCGCCATGGTCTTGTTCCCTCATTTAGTTCAGACTATATGCCTTTTGGGTTGGGGAAATGGGATAGTGGAAGAAGAGAGGGAGGTGAATGGATTTTTGGTTATCAGACCCCTTTAGGAATGACAACAGCAAGTAACACCAAAAATTAAAAACCACTGTATTCATTAGTAGGTGACAATGGTTATGCTTCATTGATATCTGTGAGATTTTTTTAGGTTTGAGAGATAAGTGCATTTATATATCTGTAGGCTCAGGTTCTTAGAGTAGGAAAACTGATAACCCTTCATGCTCTTATATCTTTGGTTCTATCAAAGAAGTCACTAGTTTTCATGATTAAGGAGCAAGACTCATATACAAGATCTAACAATTAAGTTCTCAAACTTGCCTCTGTGCACTTATGTTGGCAGCGTTGTACAAACAACTCAAAGGTTTCATAACCTTAGTATATCGGTGTCTTACAGCTGTATTTGTGTCAACATGTGGTGGTGTCTTGCTGAGTAATGTTCATTATTGTCTTTGCATGTTTTTGTGTCCTGTCTGCAAGAATGTCAGAGCTTGAATTAAAGCAAGGATCAAACATTAAATTTACTGTTAAACCTGGCAAGAGTGGAAGTGACATCAGGGACCTGTGAGTCCAAGTTTATGAGGATAATATCATGAAGACAATGGCAGTGTAAAAATGGATTAAACATTTTTCTGAGGAGAGAGAGTGTCACTGATGAAGAGAGGTCAGGATAGGCAGTAACAAGCAGAACTGATGAAAACATTGCAAAAATTCATCAAATTTTGTGTCAAAATCATCAGCTAATTGTGAGAAGCACAGCAGACCAAATAAACATCGATAGAGATACAGGAAAATCTGAATTGAAGATCTTGGCATGAGAAAGGTATGTGCAAAAATGGCCCCAAAGGAGTTCTTGCATCATGACAATGCATCAGCTCACATAGCACTGTCTGTGAGGGAGTTTTTAGCTAGTAAACAAATAACTGTATTGGAACACTTTCCCTACTCACCTGATCTGGCCCCCAATGCCTTTTTTTTTTTAACCGAAAGATAAAGGAAGTATTGAATGGAAGACATTTTGATGGCATTTGGGGCATCAAGGGTAATACCACAACCATTTCAGAAAGAGTTCCAAAATTGCTTTGATGGACTAGGCACTAATGTTGGTGCTTGCTTTCCAAGGGGAGTACTTTGAAAGTGACTGTAATGATATTCAGCAATGAGGTATGTAGCACTCTTTCTAGGATGAGTTTGCAAGCTTAATTGTCAGGTCCTGTATGCTGAAAGCAAAATACTGTATTATCGATTTGCCACATACTTTATTTACTTATTTTTAAAGAAACCTGTCTTTATACCTGGGTATCTCTTTGGCCAGCATATTGAGAAGGGGAACTGACTTTTCCTTCAAGAACTGTTATTCTAATTATGTATGACCGGTAGTATGTAACTAATTAATGTTTGCTCAGAGGAAAAAAATAGTACCTAGCTCAGTGCCCCAGGCCTAGAGCAGAGGGTGCTCAATCAATATGTGTTGCATTAATGACTGATGTGGACATTTGAATAACTGGAATTAAGACTTAGTATTTTAAGTGAGGATAGATTGCTCAGTTTTATTTGTGTTCATTAACTGCCAGCTTCTTTTTCGGCCAGAGATACAAAAAGAGAAATGTACAGAGATGGGTTTTAAGGATGACAACAGAACATAGAGAAGGCAGGAAATCGTGGCAGGAGTCCTAAGTGGCATAAAAGGAAAAAATGTCAGAGGAGCTTAAAAATTAATGTTTGTAGAGAATAGAAAGATAGGAATGACCGAGGAAGTGGGCAGGAGAGTTGAGTAGAAGCCCATTAGCCCCTATATAGTTCCCTAGACTCATCTCCAATCTAATTGTCTACTCTGTTCCTGCTTAAAATGAAATCTGATCTCATTTCCAAGTAAATACATTTCCATTGCTGCCATCAGACTAGTTTTTATATAATCGATTATAGCAATAATAACAAAAATATGATTCTGCTTACCATTTATATTTAGCCTTTGCTTTGTGCCCTTCACTCTGTGCCTGTTTTATGTTCACAATTCCAACTTTTACAACTCCATAAGGGAGATATAATTACTCCCATGTTATGAGTGGAAACTTAGGGGCTAAGAAAGATTAGGTTATTTGCCTAGGGTCTCACAGTTTCCAAGAGGTAGAGGAAAATGTTAAGATAGAATGATTAAAGTCCTTTCTCTTTCTTTCTGTTTCATGACTTTGGAATAACAGAAGGGAAACCAAGAGAGAAGCACATTGGATTCATTCATTTATTCATTTGACAAATACTTCTTAAAGGTCTACTGTGTGCTAGGCTCTGAAGATGGAGTGATGACTAGAAAATATCCTCTGTTTCAAGGAGCTCTCTCTCTAACAGAGGAGTGTCAAGGAAACAGTTGATTATATATCCTAACCATTAACAGGAGTGAACAGAAGTTGACTTTGAAGCATTCAATTCATCCTTAAGAAATCAGGAAAGGAGGCATTTTCCCAAACAGGTTTCTAAGGAATTAGCCTAGAGAAGGTTGGGCAGGTGGACAGCAGCGTAAGGAAGAGGGAATGAATGATGGTCTATACTTGGGTAGTTCCAAAGGAATCAGGTATTTATAGGACTAAAGCATAGAGTAGGAATGTCAAGAGATGAGAATGAAGAGGTAAATGATTTTGAAAGATTTTGAAGACCATGGAAGGAGGTTGAATTTTTATCCTGGCAGCAGTGGGGAACCACTGAATGACTTTAGGTAAAGAAATAAAAGTCTCAGAGTAAAACTTTAGAATGAAAACTCTGGCTATACAGAAGAATGAATTAGGATGGAGGAGACCCATACCATCAATACAGGTAAGAGGGAGTGATAACCTGATTTAAGGTGGTGACAATGGTTAGCATTGAATGAATTTAACAAATATTGTTGAGATGGAATTAAGAGAACTTGGTGATTAATAACACGGACAAGTGGATTGTATTAGTCAGGTTAAACTAGGTTACTGCATAACCCACATCTCTGTAGCTTAACAAAAGCATATTTCTTTCTCACACAGAGTTCATTGTAGGTCTAGGCAACTCTTTTGGGTAATTGCCACACATGCTCTGCGTTGCGGTTACTTCAACTTCCTGTTACCTTCAACTCAGAGGGAGAACGCCTCTGCAATCACCATGCTGGTGAGAGAGAGGATAACTGGGGAACTGGGCATGAGTTTTTCACTTTAACCCAGAAGAGGGCCACTGTATTCTGCTCCCATTTCATTGACTGAAGCTCATCATTTGTGCCCACCTAATGATGGGAATGCTGAGAAGAGTTGTTTTCTGTGTGCTGAGGATTGGGGACCTTTCCAGATATTGGGAAACACTAGTACTATCTACTACAAGGATAGGAAGCTCTCCACTTTAAAAATTTAAGAATGGTGTGCATGTAGAGAAGGTTGAGTTTGTGTGGCATCCCTGGACTTAACTTTCCAAGTTTTGGGCTGATGACTCATGAGATGGGGAAGGTATGCATATCCAAGAAGTTTTCAAGGATTTGGCTGTTTTGCCATGAAGACATTATCAATGTTTTCTAGGATGTCTCTCTGCAAGTCACTGGGTCCCTTAGGCTCTCTCTACCTTGCTACTCCCCAATCCCTACTTCTGTCTACCTTCCGCCATCTTGGTATAAGTTTGCCCTTAAAAAGTGGTTTGTGTGGAAGTTTAGTGTAATACTGGGAAGTGATGTGTCAGCAATTCTCAGTCCTTGTGTGGACTCACCTAGGTTGTGGGTTCATCTGAATGTACTCTAGGACTCATGGTGCCCAGGTACTGGTGAAATATTTGCATCTACTTGAAAATAGTGGTGTACTAAAGAGAAACTAAGTTGCTTGGATACCTTTTGTTTAGATTTATTTCAAATCATAAGTAAGGTTGATACACAAAAATATCTAAAAACTCTTTTTTCCCCTATTTTATAATATGGTATTTGGGGTTTAGATAAGGAATGAGAATTTTTAAATTTCCTCTGCATAACAATTTTCAGGATCTGAATTAACTATCAAGTACATCATACCCATTTCTGTCCTCTGCCTCAGATACCAATTAACTCAGAGTAGGATGAAATATCTAAAACCAAAGAGCATGTGATCTAGAATTTTTGCCAAGGCTGTTGAGAAAAGCTTATGACAGAAAGTGAGAATTTTAAAAATGTGTTTGTTGATCAAAACAGGCAATCGCAGCTGGGTGGGTGCCTTGTGCCTGCAATCCCAGCTACTTGGGGGGCTGAGACAGAAGGTTTGCTTGACCCCAGGAGTTTGAGGCTGCAGTGAGCTATAACCACACCACTGCACTCCAGCCTGGATGACAGAGTGAGAGCTTGTCTCTTAAAAATAATAATAATAATAATTGCAATCACAAATGAACTCTGTGCTTTGATTTTCCTCTTGTGTAAGTGGAAATGGAAGTGGTGTGTTCCTTTTAGGGAGGATTCAGGGTCCATTTTTTTCTAGAATAAGTCCATAGTAGACTTGCAGGAAATGTTTACAGAATGAGTTAAGAGTAGAAAACAAGACTTAGTCGAGAGCTGTCTTACAAGTTGAGGATTTCTCTGCTTCTAGAGAGAAGCAGCTCTGCTTCACCCCCAGACTGGTAATAACACCGGCAGTTACACAGGCTTATGCTCCACCAATTTCAAAACTTGGCACTTCTTTGTTGCCTTCCCCAGATGCATTCTGCAGTCAGAAAAAATGTGCAGATCCATCCTGCTCTCCGGCTCTCTGGCTCAGGGTTGGGCAACTAACTGGCTGCCTCTCTGAGCCTCGGGTGATCAGCTGAAAAAGAAGAATCAGGGTGGTGATCCCTGCCTGTCTGTCTCACAGGCTTGATGTGAGATGGGATAAAAAACATGTGTGCGAAGTGCTTTGGAAACTGGAAAAGCCCTTTGGGGCGCCAAAGGAAAACTAATTATTTTTCAAAATTCTCTTTCTATGGCCAGGTTCTCATCTTCCTCACCTTTGCTTCTGTCTTCCTTTCTTTGTTCTCTCTGTGTCCTGCTTACCTCTGTCTACTTCACAACATGCTCACTCCTTGCTCTTCAATCTCCACCTTTTGTGCTTCATTAACTCCAAAAATAAAAGAATAAAAATGGAGGAGGTGGACTTCCTTACTATTGCTGAAAGTTTCAGCAAAATGCTGTTTTCTCTATCTCCATTATTGTACTCAGGTATATTATTCACAGTGTCTCTCACACTGTGGATCCCTTATACATATTCTTATTAGTAATAACCCAGAGAGTTACCTGTTTCTACACCAGTGATGATATTTACTAGTTACCTATGACATTGATCTTGAGGGCTCTTTCTCCTGGGGCAAATGCACGCTCATTATTTTGGTCTGTCAATCTTCTTTCTTTGCCCTACCTCCCAGTGGAGACTGAAGGAGAGACTGGCTATGATACTGAGATCATTAGCTTTCAAATCTGGTTCATTGAAACCAAACAGAATGTATTTTCTCCTCATATGACAATGATTTTCAATCTCTTTAATTTCACATTTCTATTTTTAAAATTTTTTTTCCCATAAAGTCGGTTTGGCTACAGTACTGTCTATTCCATGGGGACTAAACTCATAATAATCAAATGACTTGATTAAGGTCATTTTCTGATCGGAGGCAGCTTAATCTGTCTAGATCCCAGCCAGTTTTTAAAATGACTTTTCATCAATTTCATACAGCAGTTGTCTTTCCTCACTTCAAGTTCAGTCAAACATTAAATATGAAGAAGGAGGTAGGATAGAAATCTATAGAAAAGTGCAAAACTAAAAAGACAGGTTAATCTGCATGGATATGTTTCATTTTTGGTTGTTCCTAGGAGACCCTGGGAGAAATGATTAAATTGAAAAAATTCTACAGAGATGTATGCCTATACCTTTAACTACTGGTTATTTTTTTTCTGACTTCTTTGACGTCTCCCAACAAATGTTCATTTGTTTTGTTTGTAATACTTTTAGCATGTCATACAGTAAAAGGGTTCTTAATCCATCAACTGATTGGATAATATGCAATGTTTAGTGAATACTTACAGCATGGCAGCTACTGGGTGCCGACATAACATTAACATGCAAAAGCAGACACAGTTACCATCCTCATGGAGCTTATAGTCATAATGAGAAATCGCATTCATGAAATATCAAAGCAATGAGATCTAACTTCTGAAGTAAAGCAATATGGTTTTATTCATGCCTTTAACCATGGAAATAATCAGAATTTGAGTGTATGACCACCAGGGAAGTGAAACTAGAGATTGTGAAGGCTGAGTAAGGAATTACCCATATAAAAGGCGAAGCTTATGAGGGAAGTACAAAGGCTCATTGGTGGGAGGAACCTGGAATCGTTGATGAACTGAAAGAAGGAACATGTGTTTGGAGCTCAAAGAATAAGAGGGCAGTGGTTTGAAATGAGGCAGGAGAGGTTGACCGAACAGGACACCAAGGCCGTACAGACAATCCATGCAAGATCATGCAAAGTGACTAAAGCATTTTAAAGATTGTGACACAATTAGATTTATTAAGCTTCATTGTGAAGGAAGAATAAAGAATGCTTTCAGAATGAAGAAATTAAAATTGAGAAATTTGAAGTGTAGAGTCTGTGGCTCTCTACAACAATACTCACGTTGTCACATTATATTACTCCGTATCTTTGTGGTTTGTGTGTCTCAATTAAAACATGAGCATCTTTGACAGAAGAATTGTTGTTAAAAACTATTATACCCTTGATATTTGGTCTCTCATCTTAATTATCAAGGAAGTCATTGTGGTAAGAGTTCAGAATGGCTCACTAACAGTTATTACCAATCCCAATGTCTTCTAGATTTTCTCCTATGCTATGTTATCTTCTAGGAGTTTTAAAGTTTTTTGCTTCACATTTAGGTCTGTGACCCATTTTGAGGTATTTTTTGTGAATAGTGTAAGGTCTGTGTCTAGGTTAATTTTTTGGTTTTTTTTGCATGAGGATGTCCAGTTGTTCAATCACCATCCATTGAAACTATTTTTTCTCCATATATTGCCTTTGTTCCTTTATCAAAGATCAATTGACTGTATTTATAGGGTTTATTTCTGAGCTCTCTGTTCCATTGATTTGTTTATTCTTTTGCCAATAGCACATTCTCTTGAATACTGTAGCATTTTTCCAGTTTCATTTAGGAAATTGACAAAGAGAAACTGCATATGGTTAATGTATGCAACTTAATGTTTTGATATATGTATATGTTGTGAAATGATCACTGCAATCAAGCTAATTAACATATCAATCTCTCCACATGGTACCCATTGCCTGTCTGCCTTGCCTGCCTTCTTCCTTCTCTCCTTTCTTACCTTTCTTTCTTTTTTGATGCCTTTTTTGTGATGAAAACACTTAATCAGTATGTACACATTGATAATATGAGGCATACTCAATGTTTCAATGTTATCAAATGTCAAGTATACAATACAGTATTGTGAACTGTACTCACCATGCTATACGTTAGATCACCAGAACTTACTTATCTTGAATAATTGAAAGTGTATCCTTGGACCAACATCTCTCCGTCATTTACCCCTTCTTGCAACTGTTGACAATTGCCATTCTACTCTCTATTTCTGTGAGTTTGACTATTTTTAGATTTCTTATATGAGTGAAATGATGTAGTATTTGTCTTTCTGGGTCTGGCTTATTTCACTTAGCATTATGTCCTCTAGATTTATTCATGCTGTGACAAATGGCAGAATTTCCTTCTTTTCTAAGGTTGAATGATATTCCAGTATGTATGTATGTATGTGTATGTGTGTATATATATGTGATATATATATATATATATATATATATATATATCTTTATCACATTTCTTTATCCATCCATCTATAAACAGACATTTGGGTTATTTCCATATCTTGGCTATTGTGAATAATGCTGCAAGAACATGGGAATACATATATCTCTTTAACATACTGATTTCATTTCTTCTAGATATATACTCAGTAGTGGAATTGCTGGATCATATGTTAGTACTGTTTCTAATTTTTTTGAGGCCTATCCACCATACTGTTTTTCTTAACTGTTGCACCAGTTAATGTTCCCTCAACAGTGTACATGGGTTCTCTTTTCTCCATTTTCTAAGTGTTTTTATTTTTGCCTTTTTGATAATAGCCATTTTAATAGGCATGAGATGATATCTCATAATTTTGATCTGGGTCCATTGCCTCTACATGTAAATCTTATAATCAGTTTGTAAATATCCACAAAATATCTTGAATTTTGATTGGGATTAATCTGTAGAGCAAGGTGGAAATAATTCCATTTGTTCATTGTTAGTATATAGGAAAGCAATGCATTATTGTATATTAATCTTGTATTCTGCAATCTTATTATGATTACTTCTTAGTTTCAGAGTTTTTTAATTGAATCTTTTGGACTTTTTACATCGACAATCATGCCATCTGTGTCCCATAACAGTTTTATTTCTTCCTTTCTGATCAGTATGCCTTTTATTTATTTTTCTTGTCTTGTTGCACTAACTAGTACTTCCAGTATGATGTTGAAAAGGAGTGGTGAGGGAGGAATCTTGTGATGTTCCAGATATTAAGAGGAAAGTTTCAAGTTTTTCACCATTAAGGATGATGTCAGCTGTAGGATTTTCATAGGTGTTTTTTCAATGAAATGAATGGAAGGAGGGAATTTATAAATGAACATTAGTGCTACATTCACATATAGAGTTGTTTGGCTTAGCTGATATAGGCTATATACTTCATAGCTCTCAAATTATTTTTATAAGTGTATGTACTTAATTGTTAATTTCCTATAGAGTTGGAGCTCTTGAAATGTAGATAGATCGCAGGTACGGGCAGCATGATTAACAGTGATTGGGGCCTAAAATTAGAACAGCCTTGATCTTGATATTCTCAACTATAAAAGCAGCAAGCTGGCATGACTAGTATTATTCTGCAGCAGAAATCCCATTGGGTCAGATTTCATAAATAGACAGAATTTCCATCTTAGGGAGTACCAATTTGGCATAAGTTGGATAAAAGAACAGGCTGACTGGCAACTCTAAAAGATAAAACATTATTTAGAAAGTTTCCATATGAAGTAAATAATGATGGGGTTAGAACCTGTTCAGGTAGTACCAGTTTGTTGTGAAATATTTTGTACCCACTGCATATTTTGTGTGTTTTGTTACTGTTGTTTTGGTTCTCTTTTCCCAAAAATAAAATAAAATGATTAAGAAGATGGAAAAAATAAGAAACTCTAATAGAACAATGTTATTTACTAAGGGCAAGACAAAACCTGCTAGCTTGATTAGAAAGGTAAAAATGCAGGAGGATAATTGAGGATTCTTGAGAGCACATGTTGAGTTAATGCTGGCTTGAGATGGTCTGTGTACTCCATTGCCTTAGAGACCTTACAGGTGACTGCTAAAAAAACTTAGAAAATGGTTTGTGCTTAAATTTGTATAGTAAATGTGATATTCTGCAACATTAAAAAAACCAAACAAACTTGAATTTTAACAGGGACTAATGTGTATTGGTGGAGCTGGTGTCAGGAGAGCCTTTTGGTGATTTCAAATTCATAACTCATTTATGGTCCCCAGTTACATTCATTTATATTGTCATGTTCACGTAGACGACTTATACGTTAGAAGGCAGAAGCCATGTTTGATATCTATACACCATGGCTTCTAGAATGAGCTGTTAGCATATTTTAGCAGTTTAATCAGCATTTAAACAAAGTGGAGCAAATAATTAGATACTGGGTCATATTCAAACCATTTCTATTTGGTTTACTATCCCTTTTCAACACAAGTTTGGATGTGACTGCAGCGTTCCTGCAGCTGAATGTGTGCAAATTGATAATGTAATATGTATCAGTGTTTCCTCTATTGTCAAATTATGTTCAAAATGTGAGACTGGTTATGTACATCTGTCATTGTAAACAGAAATAGCTGTGTATCACCTGAAGTGTCTAGTGTGAAGTATCTGGTGGTCAATCACATTACATACAAATTATCTCAAGTTTATATGGCAGAAAAAATAGCTTAACTCAACAAACCCACACAATCGGAAGCTTTCTGTATAGGATGGTTTTCTTTGCAAAATGTTTCATTTTTTATTGTTACTGGCACCTGAGTCTTACTGAAAATGATCTTTTGTTTCTTTTTTCTTCCCCTTTGGCTTCCTCTCTTTGGATGTGTATGAACCCCATGAACTTGGCTTTTTCTCTTCTGTGTAACAGGTAAGAAAGGGCAGTTTTGCTATTTATATTTTCTTCCGTGTTCCAGTTATAACTGGCTAGAAACATCTGTTCTACTGCTATGCTTTAATAGGCTGAGAATATGCTCCTACATTTGAAAACTGATACCTCTTAGGATGTCCTAGATGAAATCTTTAAATTATTAATGATATACACTAAACAGTGTTATTTAAATCATGTATTGGTATTTGTATACCAGGGTATTTTAGCAAGAGCGATATGTTCCTGAAAGTTAGGCTGCAAATTGATTCATCATTTTCTGTTGATTTACGTAGTAACTTCTGATTGAGTGTCCTTGGGCAATGCTGCCGTATGTTTTCAAAAGCTGAGCTTCTTTTTTTTGTTGTTGTTTCTTCTCCATAAAGTAGCTGGCTATTTATAAAGATTAGGAAAATGCATTTGGTGGGTAGAACTGTGCCATGAAACCTTTTGTCAATCAGATAATCTTTTACATGGTATTTATTCACTATCACTGTATGGTTGTTTTACTTTTCAAGTGGACTATGCATGTGATTAAAATAATATTTTTGATCACTTTGAATGTTTTTCTTCTCCATTCTTCTTTTCTATTTAGTCAATCTTTTAGTATATGTGAATATGTTTCCTATCACCACAAAATTTTTGAGATTCTTAAAAAAGCATTATTATTTATTTTTTACTTCTTGGGGAAAATAGATATAAAAAAATTTGTCAAGAATGTGCACACTGTGGTACAATATGTATAAATACGGCATGTGTGGCCCTAGAGATTGTGTGCCTTGTTTACTGAGGAGGTAGATTAATAATATTTCTAACACTCAGAAATATTTGTGAAGAAAAATAAATAATATTATAATAAGCATGTTAACCAAGCCATTATTTTAGGTTCTCTAAAAATATATCTTTATTTAGTTTCTATTAGCTTTTATCCCCCCAAAACAGCCTTTAAAGTTATGATTTAATGTTATATCTTCAGCTTTTACTCAGGCTTTTTATAGCAAGATGACTACTTAAAGAACAAACTGCAGTTAGTAAGTTGCTCTTTATATTTAATTAGTGGCTCTTAATTCATCAAGACACAATAAACTCACAAGGTTTTTTGCCAGGAAAAAAAAATATATCAAATTAGTGAAAAACAAAAGCATTGTTTCTATTTTTAACTACCGACTAGAAACTTACAATTAAATTTTATGCTTAATAGTAATAAGTGTCTCACCCTAGTTCCTGGTGAAATTTTTTATTTCCAGTAATTTTTCACATTTTCTTTAAAACATAATTTTTAATAGCACTGCTTATGTGTGTTATAATATTGTGTCTTTTTCTTGGCAAAGTTGTAAAATGGCAAATAATATTAATACAATCATAATGAGAGTTAACATTCTTTAAGAGTTTCCCAAGTGCCAGGCACTGGTGTCAGCATTTTACATTTATTAACTTGTTTCAGTCATACACTCATGAATACACACATACTCTACACTCCTCATATATTTGGAGCTGATTTTATTGACATTTGAGGGAAAGAGTTTATTTATATCATAGCATTATCAGATAACACCATTCTTAAAATGTCTTCCTCTACCTAGCTTAATCTGTCTTCTTCTTCTCACTTCTGCCCCTTCCTTCTTCTGTGCAAAAGTAAAATTCACTCTATTTTCTTATATAGAGCAAATTAGCTCTATCCAGCCCTTCCACTCATACTTAGCTCTGAGACTTCTTTTGCATGTTAAAGAGACCTAGAGATGCATTAAATATCCTCTTATAGGAACAAATATGTTAAATTCCTGTGGGCAGTAGCTGAGCTTAATTTGATAGGAAAGCATTCATAATTAGTTCAGACCCAGAACCTTAATTCTAGAACTGTTACATGCTTATAGTGTTCAGCAGAATAAGGGTATCTGACGTGTTTTCCTGGTAGATTCCTAAAGAAGAAAATATAACACGGGCACACTAACCTACCCTCAGAGAATGATCCGTATGGTCCCAAGGAGTCTGAATGGTCATAAGTGATAAGGTATTCAGTCATAAACAAGCATTTTCAATGTATTTTTAAGGGTCATAAATAGAAATAAATGTGCATGACAAAATTTTAGGAACATTGAAATGATTAAAATGAAAACAGTATTACAATGCTGAAAGATTTATGAGATGACTATTTTGCATTGACCAGACTAAGAATGCATTTAAAATATTAATATGTGTATTACAGTGTTGAAAATGCTTAGGACATTTAAATGGCATGGTTACAGACTCTGTCTTTCTAAGTCCCAAACAATTGCATTTCATGGTTATGATGTCACTTGAGAGGCATATTTTATTGAGTCGCCTGTTTCATCTGGCGTATAAATGGAACTCCCCAGAATATCTACAGAGTGGTAAGGTATTAAATATAGGTCTTTTCACAGCATTTGCAGGGTAGTAGGCAAACTTGTTGATAACCCCACGCTCTGTTGCTGTTATTGTATTAACACAGTCAGGCTCTGCTGCTTCAAATCTTAGAGCATATTGTGGTATTTGTTGTACCAGCAATCAATACTGAATCACATCTGGACAGTCTGCGTGAGTTGTCTATGGTGAACCATGCAAGGGCCTTTTATGCTACCATGTATTTAGGACATGGGTGTATGACTTGAGACCACTTGTGAGCCATTCTGAACACTTACTATAATGACTTCCTTGATAATCAGGCTGGGGGACCATAGGGTATACGATCGTTCTTCACATAATTTGCCTTCTTGAATCAGTTCTGAAGAAGACTCATGTTATTCTGAATATCATATTTTTAGCTAATTAAGTTCAAGGGAGACTCCATTTATTTGAGGAAATGATCCCATTATTTTTTGCTAACCAAACACATTTCTAAAAGCTTTGAAAAAAGAAAAGTGACCATTGCTGAAAGCTGCTCCCTGAGCCATATGCATACCATCTGGTATTTCTTCCCACAGCCATTGTTTTAGTAGTCTGTGACAGGTTGGAAGGAATCAGGGATGCACTTCATACTGCCATGAATAAAAGAGCAGGGAAAGTGGAGAGATACTTTGTTTTCAAGGGAAGAAAGGGATTGTCCTAATGTAAGGTTACTGATAACTTTGTCATGGTAGTATTAATGTGCATAAAATATCTAGAACAGTGAGGATGCATGGTTATGGGACTTTGAGAAAAGTGTGTTGAAATGGGGGTTCCCAGTTGTTTGCTCTTGAATGGGACAATGCCGGTAAATGGATTATCTGCCACCACCCACCTACTTCCACAACTTGCATGTAACAGGCCTATGGGACCCACAGGACCAGTTCTGGTGATAAGTTATACCTTAGCTCTTAGCAATATTTCCTAGCCCATATACATAGAGCCCCTTCCAGTCTCCATCACATGCTACACCCTTCAGTACAGCCAAGGTCACAATGCCTGTTCATTCTGCTTTCATTTTCAGATCTCTCAAGTCCAGCTACTTTTGTCTCAAGACAAATTTTTAAAATCACCTGCTTATTATCGTCTACCCAGAGGATGAATAAGGGATGCAGATTTAGTCTCAGTGCAAATTTTGCTTCTAAGTCTTCAATTCTACTGCTTATCCCACTTAGTGGTTATTTTCTGCCCCCTCCCACCATGAGGGGGGTTACTGTAATGACTGTTCTTCTCAAGAGCATGTTTCTATTAGAGAGAGAAAAATACTTCCTGATTCCTCTTGGTTTGTGGGTTGTAGGTAGGTAAGGTTACTTTTGTTGTTGTTCTGCTGGGTACTGCTACTATATCTCAACTCCTATTTGGTGGGTTGTCTACATCTTTGGGGGCTGTGTTTATTTTCCCTGCTTTTGTTGCTAAATCCTCTCATTCTTCAGACAGTGACACTCTTTCTACAGTAACTGGAAAGACGCTCAGCTCCCTCAGCCAACTTTGGAGAGGTTGGCATCTTATTTTGCTTTAGAATTTGTTCTGTTAAGGAACATATACCAGTATTCCAAGAGCTACTTCGGTGTGATAGTGTTTGATGTTGTAGGGTACATCTTCCTTCTTGACCCTGATCCAATCCTGGTAGGGTACATATTCTTCCATTCCTTCTTAATAAGTTGAGTATTTTACCTTTCTAGGCATTTTATATCTGACTTCCTCTTTGTAGAAATTTAGTCCCAGTGTCTAGAGGTAGATGATCTGTCCCAAAGCATCTTCACTATTAATAACAGAAATTTTATTTTTGAAGAATGGCCTTTACCGATACCCTAGTATATATATAAGCAGCTAGCTGAGTTTGAACTCCTCCATGACTTTTAAACACAAATTAAAATTGATTTCAGTCTTCGTATATAATAACAGGAAATACAGTAGCTTCCTTTTGGGGATCCTCCCTCTCTTAAAATTTTCATGAAAATTGAGGGCTTACCTGCCCCAGATGGGGGCTGAGAGGTCAGTTCAATTTTTGTTGTAAGAGAAGAGAGACTGAATTCTCATCAGTTTGCTAATGCCATTGCTTGCTTGCAGCTGCCAAGTTGGGTGGCTGTTGACAAAATCGTGCTCTCTGCTCTGACAGATGCCGCTAATTCGCATCTCTACACTGGCCAAGGGCACTCTGCCAATGTTGACTTTTGAGCGAGGACAACTTTAATTTCTTAGCGCCACACTCAGAAAGCGTTGCCCTTCACTTGGCTTCCCGAGGTCATGTTTCTTGCTGTTCAGCTCATTTAGTCCTTTTCCAGAACTTTATCCACAGTTCCTTTTCTGTTTCTGGAGACATATACCTAGAGATTGAGCTGCTTTTATTTATTTATTTTTTTATTAAAACATAAGGGATCTGACTCTACCCATTTCCCAGACAGCTCATCATTTGGAGGGAGGTTACTTTAATGATTCTATATTCATCCTTCTCAGGGTTTCCCTGCAGGATTTCAAAGTAATTCTCTAACATCTCTCTCAATAAGATATAAAAAAAACCCCACAAGTTAAATTTTCAATAGAGCACTTTGCTACATATATATCTAAATAATGATGATCATTTAGGCTTTAGAATGTTTTACAGGGCTTAAAGTGACTCATGATTGCACTTACACTTTATGGTCATTCAGTTTGCAAGATCAATGCTACCGTCTTTCTTATGACAGTGTGTGGCATAGAGTGGATACCTTTTGTTCAGAGTGATATTGGCATTCATCTGTGAGAATAAATTAGTGTTGCCCTTTTGGCCTTCTATATGATGAGGGAAAAGTTGATATTTCAATGTGTGAACCGAACTGTGTATTTCCTCCATGGCAAAATCGTAAATGTATTGTGGTATTGCTTTGCTAAAAAGCTATGAAAAACGGATAGAGTTTTTTCTATCTTTGCTTTTTTTTTTTAACTCCAAACGACACATACCGAAGATTCGAGTAGCAGAATGATAGAGAGAGAGGTATAGAAAGTTGTTAGAAAAATCAGAAACAGAGAACTGAATACCACATATTCTCACTCATAAGTGGGCCCTGATCACTGGTCACTTGAACACAAGGGTGGGATTAGCAGATGCTGGACGCTGCTAGGAGAGGGAGGTGAGGGAGGGAGGGAGGCACGGGACAACACACTGGATACCCGGTCCACTATCAGGGGAAGAGAGGGCCAGCTACAAGCCCAAACTTCACCTGCATGCACCTTACTTATGTGGTAAATCCTCACTTGTACTCTCCAACTCTAAAATAAAATAAAATATAAACAAAAAATGTCGTGATAAAAATGTTATGACTTATTAAAAGATAAAAGTCAAGATTTCACATTTTTAAACAAACATAAGGACTAAGTAGTCTTATAATTTTTGCAGAATGGTGATGTGAATTACCTAAGATCTCATGGTCATTATGGAAAAGCTATTAGTTCAGAGTCATGACCAAATACAATTCTCTTAATCTCCGATCTCGTCTTTCCACTGTGTCAGTGATTCTCAGTCTTTGTGATGCACCCAAATCACCTGCAGTGTGACAAACAGAGATGCTAGGAACCACCATGTACCTACTAATTCATGATGTGTAACGATGAAGTCCAGGGATTTGTAATTTTATGAAGTTCCTATGGAAATTTCAAAACATCAAGTTTCAAAGACACATAAACACATTGGAGAAGAGCTTATAAAAAGAGAAAATATGCTTTTGAGTACATGCCTTCAGTATAAGTATACTGGAGGAACTCCACTCATGCGGAGTATTAATAAATTATTATTTTAAAATTTTATTTTAAAGATGTAGGGTACAATTCAGGATTATATATCCAAGAGGTCATCGTACCGGTAAAGTCTGGACCTCCCACTTTGCCTGGTTTGAAATCAGGTACCCTTATTGATGCTGTGTCCCCCCTCCTAATTATTTTTTGACTAGTTAGCAGTTTCCTTATGACCAATATTTTATAATGGGATAAAACTGTTGTCCTACTTATAATCTGAATAAATTCTGCATAGTTAGTAACGTTGGGAGACTTTTCTTTGAGGTCTGTCCTTGATACATACTTAAGGAATATAGCACTGTGAAAAATAATTAGGAATATTTTCGCTCTGGAGTCAAATCTGGTTTCACTGGACAAAGTAGTGTGCCTGATTACTTTGTTTCTACCCTCTCATTTCCTGTGTTTTCACCTTGTTTCTTCCCCTCCCATACCTGCCTGGCTGCTTTTCTTCTCTTATTCTGTCTTGACATCTCTTTTACTCCTCCTGGCTGACACTATATTCTTTCCTTTTCCACAGTAACCCTGAGAGAATTTTTTTTCTGGGTGGTTTTTAAAAATTTTCCACACAGCTTTCTTTTAACACCCCGTTCTTATTAAACAGATTTAAGAATTTATTGCTGCAGAATTTGTTAATGGAAAGAGACTTTTTTTTTCAATACTAGCCTACAGACTGCTTTGTCATGAGGATTTTTGTGTCTAGGGCTATTGCCACTTTTAAGAAATATCCCCTCTCCTTTTGTTTTTATTTTTTGACTAGTTAGCAGTTTCCTTATGACCAATATTTTATAATAGACTTCATTAAGAGAAAACACCTTTCTCTTATCATTACTTCCTTAGAATTTTAACAATGCTTTAAACACTGAGAGCTGGTGGTTTTCCATGTTAAGTGGAAAGAGTTGATGAGGAAAATAGCCACAGAGAGAGAGTGAAGAGATTGTTCCGGTTTTGTTGATGGCTTCTTTTAGTGATTTCTTCAGTCCTGTTCGAGCTAAGATTATTAAGAGTTTAATGAAAAGAGCATATTGCCTCTTTATTTAAGAGCCATTTAATGAAGACTCTAATATCCTTCTAGCCTGGGGCAGGGGGAGTGTAATTGATGTGACTTCATAGGGCCACAAATTGTTAGTTTTGTAACTGTGTGGCCAAGACCTGAATCTCAGTGTTTTTGAATACATTCTTTTGCATACCTCCAAGTGAAAACATTACATTGAGAGAAAAGCATGTGTTTTTTGTTTTGTTTTGTTTTAACTCATGTGGGTTTGGATGTACTTTCATATACCTACAACCATCATGAACAAGGCAGTAGTTACTCTTCAGCATGAAATCCCAACACATGGTAGGTATGAGCAGCCTTCTCTGGAATTTCCTGGGTTGTGAACCCCATGATTGACTGGACTTTGTGAGTGCTATAGGCAGAGGCAGAAGGACTCATAATCAGGAGGTAGTCCTAGGCCTGCCTTGCTGTTTGGCCACGTTAGAGAAGGAGGGTGAGAAGAAAAGGAGGTGAGCTAAGGAGTATTCACCACAGTCAAGAGCACTCCAAGGACAGGCACTGTGCTCCAGTCCAACTCCAACTAAAGTCCTTTTCATGTTCCATTCCCCTATGCTCCACCCCTGACTATGGTGGCCACATTTTATCCTGGATATTCATATCATTGACTTCAGCAGATTTTGTTCTTAGGGACAGAGTGAGGAATGTGGGGAGAGAAGGTCTGAAGTTCCAATAAATTACTCTATGGAAATCTAGGAGACAGTTTCCAAAGAGCACCACCATCAACTCCTTCCCTCCTTATATATTCATTCTGCTTGAACCATCAAGAGAAGAAGTCTGTATTCCATCTCTTTGAACGGCTAGTCTTCTAATTGGCCCTGATCAGTAGAATGCGGCAAAAGTAACATCCTAGGTCTTCCTCTCTCTTGAAAGACAGCTACCAAATAAGAGGTCTCACTACCTGACACCACCATGCCTAAGTTTGCCTCATAGAGGGCCCATGTGGAAAGAGATATGCCTACTCCCATCCTCCTACCCAACTTTTCCAACCATCCCAGGTGAGATGTCAGGCATGCAAATGAAGAGACCTGTCTCAGACCTTCCTACCCCAGAAAACACTGCATAAAGTAGAACATGTGTGACCCAGCTGAGCTCAGCCCAGATTGCAGAATCATGAGGTGACAATACCCAAGCTGGTCTGGTCTGGTGGTGGAGTAAGACAGCAAGGAATGACTATCACTAGTCGAGAATTGGTGGCAGGGTAGCAACAATTATTTAGGGCAAAAAGGGCAGATCTCTAGTCCAAATGGAAAAATGGAAATTGAATTATGGAAATACATCAGAGGACAGGAGAAGGGAGCCAGTGGTAGATATAACTGTGCTCTAAGCTCAGTTGTAGATTACCCTCAGACCTCACAGTCTGATGGTGTAGACATCTGGCTCACGAGCTGAGAGGGTTGATCTGGTAGACTCAAGACCACCCCCTAAGAAATGTGGGACTCACATAGTGAGGTATTCTAGATTGTTGCATAGTTATTGCCATCTTTAAATCACTCCCTGACCCCCATCTAATCAATAACTCATTATTTAAGTTACAGTTCTTCCTACATAACATGTTGCCATGGTCTAAGCGACCACCTTTCACTGAGTTGACAATTGCCACAGCCTTCTGTCTCACCTAGCTTCTTTGCTCAGATATCTCTAATTAATTCACCACAAAGCAATCAAAGTGACCATTTGAAAGTCAAATTCGATTGTGTCAATTGTGTTCTGCTTCTGCCCCTGCGATGGTTTCTCTTTGCCCTTAGGTTAATATTATAACGTTCTCAGTGAGACTTCAGAGCTGGCTAAAATCTGTCTTGCACACTTCTGTATCCCTATCACACACTGCTTCCTCTGATGGCTTTAGGCTTGGCCTCCCTGGCCTTCTTAAAGTGCCCTGAACACTGACAAAAGGCAGATTAATAGGAGAAAAGGCAGACACATTTATTAACGTGCATGGGAGGGAATCACAGAGTGATTACCTCAATGTGCAACTGGGTTACAGGTGATTATATATCCTTCTTATTAGGAGAAAGGGAGATGAGGGAAGGGTGGATAATTTTAGGAGAGTTAGTGAATGATTTTTAGGGGAATTCAATGGGCTTGAAGAACATACAGTGGCCTGGTATAAAGTCTGTTTGGCCAGACAATGGTTTGTGACAAGTCTGTCCAGGTATGTTGACAGACTTCAGTCTTTCTTCCTACAATATGAGTTTAGTTAATGAAAACTCAGCGAAGAGATGAGAGGTAATTTTTTCTTCTTTGGCAAGTTTAGACTTGAGGCTGATAAGGGAACTTCGTAGAGCAACCTCATCCTGTGATTTGGAGAGACAGTACTGAGAGATGAGAGAGGGGAAGTTTAGAAAGACCTTGAGGTCTCTTTAGGTCAGCATGCCAGAGTGACATACTTTGGGATATCAGTCTCTTTTGGCTGGCATATTTTCTTTTAAATCTCGATTTAAAATGTCCTCTCCTGATAGAAGCCTTCCTTGTCTACCCAGAGTGATTGCGCAGCCTATATTACATCTTCTGATTTTGATTCTCTGTATAGCTTTTTTCACTGCTGATATTTTTCTTAAGAGTTTATTGTTAATTTTATTCTCTAAAGGTCTAGACAGGTTAGTTCCTGTGACATATTTTCTCCCAGCAAGCTGCAGTCACCCCTTGTAATGTCATCATCCATTTAGCTACTTATTCAACTTGTATCCTCTATAATGAAATTGAAATTCACAAGGGCAGTGATCATGACTTCTTGTTCAGCTGGTGTCCCCAGTTCTTATCTGGTTTGAGTGGAACTAAATCTCCTTCCTATCATGTTTCTTCTAACTTGTGATTGGGACTATTAAGTGACATCTAGAAAAGACTGAGCCATCCAGGTGCAACAGAATGTGTCCAGTAAGATTTCTTATCTTCTGGACTCTTACGAATTTTCTATCATTCAGGTCAGTGTGGATCATTTATGATGAAAGAAATTAAACTGGACTGTTCGCTGGTTTCTTCAACAAATGCTCATTGAGCACATGCTGTGAATCAGTCACTGTTCTGGATCACAGGGATACAGATGTAAACAAAGGAGCCACAGATCTCTACCCCAGCAGAAGGAGACAGACATGAAACATCTGAAGTCAGTAAGTTATTTAGTGGGTTTAAAGGAAATAAGGGCAAGGGAGAAAAATAGAGCAGGATTAGGGAGATAAGCAGCCACGGACAGCAGTTTCCAGTGGGGTATTCTGGGTAAGGCCTCACCCAGAAGATGGCATTTGAGCAGAGATGTGATGAAAGCGAGAGCCCTGAGGCTGCTTGGGGGGGCTCATTTCCTGGGCAGCATGGACAACCTGGGCAAGACTTTGAGGCATGAGTGAGCTCGACCTGTCCAGGGAGGGCCAGGAGGCTGGTGTGGCTGAAACTGAGTGAGCAAAGGAGAGGACAGAGGGAGAGATAAGGCCAGAGTGTGATGGGAGGGCAGAGCATGTAGGGCCTGGGTGGCCGTTACAAGGCCTTGGGCTGGGCATCTATGCTGAATGGGCTGTGTAGCCATTGCATTGTTTGAACAGAAAAGGAGCATAATCTGACTTCAGTGTTTTGTTTTTCAAAAAATTGCAGCTTTATTTAAATACAGTTCACATACCACAAAATTCATACTTTTAGAGTGTACAATTCAGTGGTTGTTAGTGTATTCACAGTTGTGCAGCATCCTCATTAATTTCAGAACGTTCTTGTCACCGCAGAAAGGAGCCCTGTACCTGTTAGTGATCAATTTCCACTCCCCCTTTTCCCCTGTCCCTGGAAACTCCTGCGTTATGGATTTGCCTGTTCTGGACATTCCATTTAAATGGAATCATATACTGCGTGGTCCTTTGTGACTGGCTTCTTTCACTCTGCACGAGTTCTTCAAGATTCATCCATGTTGCAGCTGATATCAGCATTGCATTTTTTTTTTTTTGAGTTGGGGTCTCACTCTGTCACCCAGACTGGATCCGGTGATCTTTCCACCTCAGCCTTCCAAGTAGCCGGAATTATAGGCATGTGCTACCACGCCCGGCTGATTTTTTGATTTATTGTAGAGATGAGGTCTCGCTGCCCAGGCGGATCTCGAACCCGCGTGCTCAGGTAATCCACTCACCTCAGCCTCCCAAAGGCGTGGGATTACAGGTTGAGCCACCAGGCCTGGCTCAGCATTGCATTTTTAAATTTTTTTTTTATTTTTTAATGCCGAGCAATATTTCATCGTAAGTCTATTCCATAGTTTGTTTATCTATCATCAGTTAATGGACATTTGTTTTGCTTCTACCTTTTGATTACTATAAATAATGCTGCTATAAACATTCATGTTCATGTTTTTGTATGACTATATATTTTCAGTTTCCTTGATTATATAGCTGTGAGCAAAATGACCTCTGTTTTACTTTATTTTTTTATTTTAAAGATGTGGGGTACAATTCAGGATGAGGTACACAAGACCTGTTTTAGAAGTGTCATTCTGTTTGCTGTGTTGAGAATAGACTGAAGGGGGCCAAAGGTAGAAGCGGGGGGGCTAGTTAGTACACTCTTGCCGTAATCCAGATGAGAAAGGAGAGTTACTGCAGGATAAACTTCTTTTGGCCAACCAGATGTCCTAGGATGTAACTGAGTCATGGAACCCTAGTGACAGCTACTTTCTTCTGCTCAGGGTATGTTATGCCATCACAACACATCAACAAGTCAGTCTGCCATCCTGTGAATGGTGTAAAAAAAATCCATATTTAATAGATTAGCACTCTGTGGCTTATGTTTTCTAGCGAGAGTTTTTATTCATAGATGAATAGCATGATACCTGATCCACATGAAATCTATTAAAATAAAACTCTCCAAAAATATTAGGACCATAAAACATGACTGAGGTTGCCTTACAAAGAGTAAATTTGTGGTCATATTATTAAAATGCTTTCACCAATTTTAGACATCCTCAGCTGTGAAATGGATTACAACTTACGACATATTTTGGCAATCTCTGTTTTTGGTAAAGTGAGTCTCATGATAGCAGGAATTGTGGGAGAGTTGAGTAGGATTAGAAAAAAATATAAAACCCATATCTGACTCTAAAATGCCTTTTAGTGGGGGGGGAAACAATAAAGACAGAGAGAATGCAAGAGAGAGAGAGTGCTAGAGAGAGGGAGATACCGTACAACTCACATTGTCAAGTTGCTGATGCCTCTGGCTGACAGGAGTATTCATTAGTGTATTGTGCCTATGCTGCTGTTTGGAACCTAATGGTCTGTTTGCTTCACAGAAGGGTATCAACTCTTGGACATCTGTAGCACATACAACTGGCTTCTAAATAAGGGAAAGTGAAGTAAAATGTATTTAGTACTCATTACTGTAACTTACTTTATTTTGTGTTAAACTTCATCACATCTTCAGAGAGGATGCTCTGCTTAAAATAATGGATTCTAGAGCCATACTCCTTGGGTTCAAACTCTGGCTTCTGTCACATATTGGTTGCTGTCCTTGGGCACGTTATGCAACTGTGCTGTGCTTCCCCCCCCTTTTCTTTTTTTTAACCTATCTCATAGTGCAGTTGTGAGGATTAATATAGTTGAGGCATTTAGAACAGAGCCGGGTATTTAGCAAATGCTCCATGAACTAATATTTGAACCAAGTTGTGACACAGAACCTGGGTTCCTTTCATGCACATTTTATGTTGCCTCTTCCCAAAACAAAACCAACATAGTACATGTAAGTTATCTCTTATATATGATATGCTAAAAATTCCTGATGAATGTAGGTACTACAAGTTTTATAAAACATCAAATGGGTTCCAATTTAAATTTGTTGTTTATACAGGACTTTTGCCTATTTCTGAGCTTGACCTTCAACATATACATACCATAAAACTTTTGTTATCTAGCATACAACTGTCATGGTGAATGAAGCAAAATTTCAAAAATAAAGAGTCTTAATTCATGTTATTCCTTATACTTTTACTTTTGTTCTACCATTTTATCTTCTCTTTAGACCTACAACCACATATATGGCCCATAAATCATGACTTTTTGTTAAAGCCCTGTATGACGGGTCGATCTGACTTGTCCCCCTTACAAAAAAGATAGATTAATAAATAACAATGTTCTAGTAACCTTCAGGAACCCAACTTCACTGTGTACATGACAATATTCAGTTGGTTCACTGTTCTTGACCAGAATGGAGATTTATTTTAGGTGATATCTGATATACTAATTTCTGATATCTTGTAGTTTCACAGTTCTGGGCACCTACCAGGCAGTCAGTAAATATAAGTTGACTCATTGTTTTGATTTCTACAGCTTTTTGTGTAGTAAAGTGCCGGTATATCCTACCTCGTGTATGTGTGTGTATATTTATTTCATATTCTTTTCTTTTACCTGGCAGTTTTGGACACTCTAAATGGGAATAGATCAGAAGTTTTGACATGGAAAGTGATTCAGAGTACTCCTGACATTTTCCCGCAAATGGGCTTTTCTTTACTATTATTATTTAAATAACTTGTTTATTAGCAAGCAGGGACAAAGAAGACAAAAAAACCTGCTGTGTACGTTTGGTGAAGTCCTACCTCTCCATTCTTTTGGGTGCTATAGTCATGATCTTACAAGAAGGGTGCACTGGAGATACACAATATACTGAATTAAGGATTCCATAGAAGTTTCTATAAGTGGCTTTATGCAACTGTAGGCCTTCTGATGTCCATGTCTGAAACAGGAACATGCACATGCCTCATGGTGCAGGTTGTAGGCCTCAGTAATTCTCAAACCTTGTTTTTTCAAGGGTACAAGTGTAACCAAAATATTTTAGTTAAACCACATATTTTGAACACCAATAAGAACTCAATTTTAACATCATTGATTTGAACACATGCTATGAATTTCACCAAAGAAAACTTAACAGAATCTATAGGGTAGTCAGACTGGTGTGAGCTACCATCTGTCAACAGGGAGTTCCTAATTAGGTCAGTTGACTGTAACTGGAGTGTCTTGTCACTAAATCATACACATCAGATCCACCATCTATGCTGGCCCCCAAAGTGGTTTTTAATCTTAACTGTACTTTAGAGTGTGTGTGTGTGTGTGTGTGTGTGTGTGTGTGTGTGTGTGTATGTGTGTGTGTGTGTGACGATCTGAATCCCTCTATATTATAGTTTGTTTTCGAAATGCTTATTCTACATGAAATAAAAAGAAAGTAAAAATTGTGGGAAGCTGCTGCTTCTTTTTTTGTGATATGCACAGCAACCCCCCCTGGAATGTTCACAAGGGAAAGAGTAAGAACCTATTTGGAATATCCACTGGTCAGCAACTGGTGAAGCCTAAGTCAGGACAGCATCTATATTGGCCTGGCGTTTAGCTAAGAACATAATATGAATGCTCAGAAAACAATTAGAGAACAACATGCTAGAGTATCTAATAAGTAATGAAAGGACGTGAAAGTGTAAATGATACAGAGGTCAGGGGACGATCACCATGACCTGACATATTCCTGAAATAACGCTTGGGAGTGGTGGGCCTAATGGAAAGAGTAGGCTATAACACAGAAGGAACATAGGAAGGTATTCAAGCCTGGTGGGATAAGGGTCTTTATGGGGAGGGTGGTGGAGAATGAGCATAGTACATTCCAGAACATTAAAAAAAAAACAAAACAGCCTGGGTGGGGGTGAAGGGAGTTTGGACTAATAATCGTTCACATTTATTGAGTACTTAAGTGCCATGCCATATGCTACATACATTATGTCTATGAATACATTTATTTCTTCCAAAAACCATATTATATTAGTCTTTTGGGGCTGCCATAGCAAAATACCATAGACTGGGTGGCTTAAAAAACATGGAACTGGCTGAACTCGGTGGCTCAGCCTGTAATCCTAGCACTTTGGGAGGCCAAGGCGAGTGGATTGCCTGGACCCTCGAGTTCAAGACCAGCCTGGGCAACTTGGCAAGATCTCATCTCTACCATTAAAAAAAAAAATTAGTTGGGCATGGTAGTGCGCATCTGTAGTTCTGGCTACTTGGAAGGCTGAGGTGGAAGAATCGCTGGAACCTGGCAGGTCAACCCTGCGGTGGCCGTGGGTGTGCCACTGCTCTCCAGCCTGGACAACAGAGTGAGACTCCAACTCAAAACAAACAAACAAAAAAACATGGAACCAACTGTGCTGCCCATCGAAAGTAGGCTGAATAAAGAAAATGTAGTACATATACCCAATGGAATATTGTGCAGCCATAAAGAAGGACAGAATCATGGACTTCTCAGCAAATTGGATGAAATTAGAGACAATCATTCTTAATGATATATCACAGAAACATAAAACTGGATACCACATGTTATCACTCATAAGTGGGACCTGAACATTATTCACAGTAGCACAAGTGAGGGATCAGCATTCTTGTGACACTGCCAGGGGAAGGAGGAAGATGGGCACGTAACAACAAAAAGTGTATGTAATCCTAAACCAGGGGAAATGAGGGCCAGTTGGAAGCCCAAACTTCACCTGCACATACATTACCTATGCAATCCTGACTTGTTCCTCACACCTTTGTAATAAAGTAAGAAAAAAATTCAGTAAACAACAACAACATTTATATCTCACAGTTCTTGAGACTGAGAAGCCCAAGTTCAAAGCAGGTATCTGGGGATGATCCTCCTCATGGTTTGTAGATGGCTGCCTTCTTGTTGTTATCCTCAGTGGTGAAGACTGTCTCTTCTTATAGGGGCACCTAATCTCACCCATGAGGGCTTCACCCTCATGAACTAATTACCTCCCAAAGCCCTCATCTCCAAATACCATCATGTTGGGGGTTAAGGTTGCAGTATATGACTTTTGAGGAGACACAGACATTCAGTTCACAGCACTTATGAAGTAGTTGCTACTGTTATTCCCGCAGTAAATAAGATGACCTATGGCATGGCAAAGTTAGATCATTTGCCCAGCAGTCGTGTAGCTGATTAGTGACAGAGGTGGGATTTGAGCCTAGGTAGTCTGACTCTAAATGCTGCCACTCTCACATCCATAACTGCCATGTTCTTTGGCCTCTCTGATGTGGTAGCTGGTAGTGGCTGTGATAGCTGGTGTATTGTGGGAAGTCTTGGAAACTGAAGCTATTTGAAGCAGAGTCTAGACAGGTGTTAGCCATTGCTTAGCAATAAATATTGCCGGTGAGATTCAGTGAGGCTTCAGATGAAGACAGAAAAGGAGACAGCGGATAACAGAGATGGCCAGAAGGAGGGGAGGTACAAAAAGAAAATAAGTTAACAGAGAGAAAGAGGGGAATTGGTTATGGTATAGAATGATGGGTAGCACAAGCCAGCACCTCAGTGATATTGATGGTACCCTTGCTTTCTGATGCTAACATAATTTATGCCACCTTCCCCTCCCTCTTAGAAAATGAAGTTCATTTTCTTATGAGCTTGTTGTGATGTCAAAGTTAAGTTCGGTGGTGATAGAATAGCTTATACAAATATATAAAATGTATAAAATTCTGTTCTATAACTCTTATGTAACAGTAATAAAATGACACTAGAACTTCAAGGTAAAACTGCTCAATGTAGAAATAAAATTCAAGATAATAAATGACCGACCATTCAGCTTCTCTTCCTGTCACTTTTGGGAAATATTACCCCAAATGAGAAAACTTGACCCAATGTGCAGTATTGCATACTCAAGTATTAATTTTTGTGACATCCTTTCTTTGAGGGTGTAAATAATGGCTTATCCAACATCATAGCAACACTTCCAGAATCCAACATAATGGCAACATTTCCAGAATTCTCTATGTGATCTCCCCAAGCAACTGAGAATATCTTTAATGTGGAACAAATTTATTCCTTTGTAATTGCTACTTTACATCCTGTGTAATCACATGAGGAGTTCCCCAAAGATTGGCAGGCTGTAGTTTAAATCCATCAAAAACATGCAAGAAAATATGAACAGGCAGGCTTCCACTAAAATTCGAAAGCACTCATGAGAACAGCAAGTGGGCCATGAAAGGAAGCCCCTTTGTAGGGATGTTCTCCCCACATTTCTCCCGGTAATGAGCTCTTTTAGGTGAGGCTCTGCATTTGGGAGGTATTTCTAGGAATTTTAGAGTTTAACTCAGGTTGAGATGGAATGTTCTACTGGATGGAACGAGTCTTGTCTAGTTTATGCCTTTGGATCTGTCCAGCTTGAACATGACTTTTGGACTCTTATCTCCTTACAGCTCTCTCTGTCACCTAGAGAAATATTAACATACGCAAAACAGTCAGACAACACTTGGATTTAAAAGAATCGAAGGAAATACTTTTGCAGGAAGATACTTGTCTTCACTTATTTTAAAAATACATTGCGAATCAACACAACTTCACATGGTTAGACCTCTAGTTATTTGATGAAGGAATTTTTTGAAGCTATTTCAAAAGTTCCTTCATAAGCACACAGAAAAAAGATATACATCTCTTGTTTATTATCAATAAAAAAATACATGACACATCAAGCAGTATAACTATGGAAATGGTGGAAAATGGTTTTATGCATACTTTTTCTGCAAAGGGTTTTTCTTTAAGATTTTTGCTGTAGTAGGACTTTTAATTGGATATTGTTTTAAATTTAAAAGCTGCTGGTTCAGGCTCTCTCTGTTATTAATGGTTCTGAATTTCACTTTGCCACTGTGTCTGCGAGATGCTACACACAGAATCAATATTTCTGTTTCTTCACCTGTTCTGCTATTGTGTGACTTTGGGGGAAGTGTCTTATTCTTTTTAGGTCTCAGTTTACCCACCTCTAATAAGGAGCTAAATAATGCAGGAGTTTTTAAAAATAAGATTTGAATAATAGATATCTGAGAAAGCTTTTAGATTTAGGATTTGAAACCACTGTATAGTTGGCAGAGATAATAATAGTAATAGCTTGGATTAACAGAGAACTTTTCTTTCAGAAGCTCTAACCACTTTCACATTATTCTTTCCATTTGTCCTCAAAATACCTATAATAGTAACCATTAGACAGTCTCAGCTTCCTAATTTTGCAGATAAAAAAAAATGAAAGCAGAGGATGTTGAAATGAGTTCTAATTTTCAAAGGCAGTATTTCTGATTCCAGGAATGTTTCTTGATTTTTAAAATGGCAAAAGTATTTCCATGGCACACTATATGAGTGAAAAAATTTCTCATGAGGGCTGCCTTTACAAGTTGTGTCTGCTGTTATTTCATGTCTTAAATAGGATAAGAAACCAGTTGACACTTATTTTCCTATTGAACGCTGCCCTTCTGTTTAGATGCTGATTATTATTTCAGTGCTTAATGCAATCAGTGAATGGAGAGACTCATGTTATTTCTGCCCCCATGGAACTGATTACATTGTCATAGTCCTGGATAAGCACTTATAAGATACGTACAAATATCATTACTCTACCACACAGGTTATCCGTTTGCAGGCGTTACGGTTTTCAGATGACTTCCACCTGTAGCAGTGTGTAACTGGAAACCAATCACTCCTCTCCTGAGAACATCACAATTCCTGCTGCTGAAATGGAAATTGACAGGAGGAGTTAGATACAGCTGTACCTGATCGTCGAGGGATAAATTATTTTGTGTAATTGTTAGAGCCGTGCTAAGACCTAATGGAATGAACATGTTGTTTTCCACACCCGTGGGTATGGATAGTTCTCACAAATATTGTGTGCTTGGATTTAAAGTAGTGTAAGACTGTCAGTCTGTTGACAATGAGAAAAATTAATTTGAACTGCTGATAAGGAAGGGAAACATACACAATGAATTAAATTTAATAGACTGAAAAAAATTGGTTTCTTCTTACTACTTCCATGTGGGAATATGTCAGACTTCATTTAATTCAAATAGCTACAGATATCAAGGACTGCTACGCTGCAGCCTCTGTTGGAGAATTCTGCATGGCAATTTGGTGCATCTGTCATGGGCACTGTTTGGTCAGACTTACCTTTTAATGTAAAATAAAATGATGTGTGGCCTGAGAAGAAAAGAGAGTGCTTAGTTGCCAATGACACATATGACATGGTTTCCATTCGCTGTCCCTTGTGGTTTTGCCTTTCCAGTAATGAACAGCATAGTAAGACCAGACCCTGGTCAGGCTGTGCTTTTCTAAGATCGTAAGATAGCTCTGATCTCTGGAAGCAGAGGTAGGGTTTTGCAACGAGGATCTCATGTAGAGTAACAATTTTGCTTTCAATTTTCTGCAATTAATGTAAGGCCCTGCAAAATCATGGCATACATAGTGTGTTTTTTTTGTCTTGTGTCTCTACTTACTTTGATAGCCTAAAAGCTAATGAGGGCAGTTGCAGTCATTGTCACCATGTCCTCACTATTTTTCTCTCATTTTATTGTTATTATATTGTATATAATAATATAAAATATATATTACAAGCATCTTAAAAATTTAAATGATTAAGGATAAACAAGGAAACTGTATATACTCATTCAGATATAATCATCATTTACATTTTGTATAAATTTGGAGCATCATTCCAGGAAAATAACTTTTAAATGTATTATACCATTTGTATCATTTTTTTTTTTTTTTTCTGAACTGGAGTCTCACTCTGTTGCCCAGACTGGAATGCAGTGGCATGCTTACGACCATGCCAGCATTGACCTGCTGGGCTCTGGTGATCCGTCTGACTCAGCCTTCCAAGTAGCCAAAACTACAGGCACACACTACCACACCCTGCTAATTTTTCAGATATTTATTGTAGAGATGTGGTCTCACCAAGTTGCCAGGGTTGGTCTTGAACCCACGAGCTCAGGCAATCCACTCATCTTGGTCTCCCAAAGTGCTGGGATTATAGGCTGAGCCACCGAGCCTGGCCCATATGTATGATTTTAAGATTAACTACTCAATTGAATTTTACTTGAAGGTAAGAAAAGAAGTGAACTGAACCTAAAGGAATTGAAATTCAGCTAAGTCCTATGCAAAAATAATGGAACCTGGAAGTGTCTAAGGTTAAGAATAAGAGTGATGAACTTTAAAAGTTGAAATTACAATGCTTATTATATCTACATGTGTGAAATTTAGACTTTATCTATTGAATCCCTGCTGTGA
Organism: Carlito syrichta; assembly: GCF_000164805.1. Taxonomy (NCBI): domain Eukaryota; kingdom Metazoa; phylum Chordata; class Mammalia; order Primates; family Tarsiidae; genus Carlito; species Carlito syrichta. Next base: position 263,338 of record NW_007246072.1, on the reverse strand, counting down.
AAGATGAGGAAATCAGCACATTTGTACCCTCTGATACTCACCACTCACTATTTTTATTAATTACATGACTATGTTTTACATGATTGAGGCTTAAAACATTTACATTTTTGCTAGATAATATTAATCCCTATGGTTTCATAGTTGCTATTGGATATTACATTTTTATATTTTAAAATTTTGAGTCAGAGACTCGCTCTGTCACTCAGGCTAGAGTGTACTGGCATAATCACATCCCACTGCAGCCTCGATTTCCTGGACTCAGGCAATCCTGCTTCAGCCCCTCGAGTAGCTGGTACTACAGAGGTTCACCATCACAGCTGGCTAATTTTTAAATTTTTTGTGGAGATGAGATCTTGCTATGTTATGCAGTCTGTCTCAAACTCCTAGACTCAAACGATCCTCCTGCTCTGGCCTCCCAAAGTGCTGGGATTACAGGCATGAGCCACTGCATCCTGAATATTTACATTAATAGAATGTTTAACTCAAATCTATGCCCCATAAGTTTTCCACTTTTTGTTTTTTGTTTGATTTAGTCCATAATTGGCTGGATCTATTAAGCAGTGGTTATCCCCTCTTCACTTCTCCCCTAACACATGATTTTGAACCTCAGTTCTGGAGAATAAATTGTTTTTACTCCTTAAGTAATGTGATACAATCTGCAACTTGGATGGATTTAGAGTCATAATACTCAGTGATTTATCACAGAAGCAAAGAACTGAGTACCACATGTTCTCACTCATAAGTGGACCCTGAACATTTACCATAATACTGTAAGAAAGGGATTGGCAGTAACTGGAAACGACTGGGGGTTATGGGCACATAACATCAATAAGGGTACCTGATCTCAAACCAGGCGAAGTGGGGACCCAAGGGAGACCTAAACTTTACCTGTACGATGACCACTTGTATGCCTAATCTTGAATTGTATCCCACAACTTTTAAAAAATTGTATTATTGGTATTATTTTATCATTGTTATTATTAATTTTTATTCCCCAATTTCATCCTCCTCACCCTGCCTCACAGATAATCCTTCTGATGTGTTTGATGTATATCTCATGCGTTTGATGCATATGTTTGCTTCTTTGTAAAACACGTTTTTTACATAAGTGACATTTTGCTAAGGACCTCATTAAATTTCTTGCTTTTTACTCTATATGATATTTGCAGGGTTTGTCCAAATTTCTGTGTGCATCATCTAGTTTGTTGCTTTTACCACTGTATAATATTCTGTGTAACCTGTTGTCCAAAATGGGACACTTGGAGGCTGAAAAGGCCTCACTGGTAATTACACCAGGACAATTGATACACATTGGGACACTGGGATGCATGGTGCTAGGATACTGGGATGCATGGTCATCTTGACCTTAGTATATCTTCTCTGCAAGTTTTATGTTTTCAGGGCTGTGTGCATTGACACCTAGGTTGTGTCCAACGTTCTGCCACCACTGATCATGCTGAGATGAAAGTGCTTGCGTATGTCTCTTGTAAAATTTAGTGAGAATTTTTCAGGAATTTATATGTAGAGGGTGCTGGGTTGGAGTTGTACAGTGATAGACTTGACCAATAGTCTGTTTGTGCTCCAGATTGGCTGCAGCTGTGTAAGCTTTCTCATCAGTGCATAGCATGAGGTTTCCCCATCCTCAGGTTCACCCAATAACTGACAGTAAAGCCACCCTTCAGTTTTTCCCAATTCGGTAGTGTTAAAGTAATAACTCTTCCAGTTACATGAAAGAGATTGGCAGTAGAGGGTCACTGCCAGGAAAGGGGGGGAGGGGCACATAAGGTTACCTCATCCCAAATCAGGCAAAGTGAGGACAATGGGAGGCCCAAACTTCACCTGTACAATGACCATTTATGTTCCTAACCCTGAATGGTACCCCGCATCTTTAAAATTAAAAAAAAAAAAAAAAAAGCCATAGCTCAATGTTATTTAATTTGTATTTCTCTAAATATTACATTTGAGCCTGCTAGCTCTTGAGTTTCTTCCTTCATTGGGTTGTCTGTACAAATACCTAGCCCATTTCTAAAAATTGAGTTTTTAATTTTTCTTTGATTTTGATTTGTGAGCATTCTAGATATGATTCTCTTATTGGTGATAGATTGCAGACATTCTCCCAATCTATCATTTTTGTTCGTTTGTTAACTTTGCACATGGTATCTTAGTTGAACAGAAATTCTTGGTTTTTTTTCTAAATATAATCAAATTCATCAATTTTGCTTTATGTCGGTGCCTTGAGGCTTACATTTAAGGCCTTCTTCATTACTAGGTTATGACAGTCTTCTCCTACAGCATTTTACTTTTAACTTTATTCCTTTAATTCCCACATTTTGGATTGGAATCCACTTTTAATCCACTGTTAGATAGGAGTAAAGTTTTATTTATATATTGAGTTAATTTTCAACATTATTTCCTATATAGACTAATATTTTTCTATTGATTTAATGTGCCAATTCTATTGTGTGTGTGTGTAGTTATATATTGAAACCCCTTTTCTTGCCCTAGTACCATATTGTATTTGTTACTATGACTCTGATGTGTTCTAAAACTATCTTAGGGCCACTGTCTTGTCTTTGCTTTCCTTTTGCAATGTTGAACTGGTTTTCTCAAAACTTTTATTGAAATTTCAAAACACGTTTTAGGATTAGTTCATCAAAATCCTTCAAAAGTCCTGTTGAAATTCTGATTGTGGCTGTACTGAATTTTAGATTGATTAGGGAAGGATTGACTACTTCTTATCAAATGTTCCCACCCTATCCATTTATTATGTTTTCTTTTGGATCCTTTTGTAGGTTTAACATTTTTCTACTTAAGAGACTTACGATTTATCTTTAAATTTCTGCATACTTTATAAGTTTGTTGCTATTGTGAATAGTTTCTTACTTGTTAGTTATATTTTCTGTGGTTCATTGTTGTAGAAAAATGCTACTGTTCTTGTAAATTTATCTTCTGTCTGTCAATCTCACAAATCCCTCTTATTAATTCTAGTGGTTTATCCATTGCTTCTATTGGTTTTTCTCTGTGGACAGTTATATCATCTATACATAATAATGATTTTATGTTGTTGTTCCTCTTTCTTTTCTGATATTTAACCTCTGCTAATTTTTTAAAATTTAAAAAATTTTATTTATTTTTGGTTGCTTACAACATGGGCAGGCAATGATAGTAGTGTTCAGAAGTTTCCTTTTCTTTTCTTTTTTTTCCTTTATTTCAATAGCTTTAGACTGTACAAATAGTATCATTTTTGGTTACATAAAGTCTGGGCTTTAAGTGTACCCACCACTCCCACCTGTGCACATTGTACTCAATAAGTAATTTTTTCTCTCCACCCCTGGCCCCTTTCCCCCTTTTGAGTCCTCAGCACCCTTTATGTTATTCTCTGTGCCATTGCCAATCCTTAGTTTAGCTCCCACTTATAAAGAATATGCAGTGTTTGGTTTTCTGTTCCTGAGTATGCTTAGGATGATCTCCAATTCCACTCAAGTTTCTCCAAAAGACATTATCTTGTTCTTTTTGCTTTCTGAATAATATTCCATAGTATATATACAGATTTTTATTATCCACTGATTAGTTGGTGGGTATTTAGGTTTGATTCCACATCCTTGCAATTGTGAATTGTACTATGATGAACGTGCTGGAGCAGGTGTCATTTTTATATAACGACCTCTGTTTCTTTGGATAGACACCAAATAGTGGGATTGGTGGATCAAATGGTAGATCTACTTTTAGTTCTTTCAGAAATCTCCATACCGATTTCCATAGAAGTTGTACTAATTTACACTGCCACTAATAGTGTATAAGTATCCCCCTTTTCTCTGCATCCATGACAACATCTATTGGTTTTGTTTGTTTTTGTTTTTAATGATGTTCATTTTGACTAGTGTAAGGTGGTATCTCATTGTGGTTTTGATTTGGATTTCCTTGTTGATTAGTGATGTTGAGCATTTTTTCATATGTTTGTTGGCCATTTGTATATCTTCTTTTGAGAGATGTCATGTTCATGTCATCTGCCCTATTTTTAATGGGATTATTTGCTTTTTTATTGCTGATATGTTTGAGTGCACAGATTCTGGATATAAGTTTTTTGTCCACTCTAGTTTGATGATTCCAAAATTATTGAAAAATATTTTCTTTTCTTGAAATTCTGTGGCCTACTGCACTATCACATGGCTGTGTTTTGCTTTGGATAAATCTGAGATCAAAGTGTATTTTCTCCCTTTAAATGCCTTTATTTTCCCTCCCCCTTTTTACTCGATATCTATATGATATCTTTCCTTATCCTTGAAGTTCAATGACTTTACACAATATATTTTGGCCTTGATCTTTCTATGTATTTTTTCTGGGACAAGATCTAAAGATTTAAGTTATTATTTTAGGAAAGTTTTTTTTCTATCATATCTTTGAACACTTTTTTTAAACTTATTTTTTCCCATGTTCTCTTCTTTCTGAATACCAATGATACTCTTTGGGGGTTTTCTCTTTTTCATATTTATGTGCGTTGACATAACCACTTAAATATTTTTGCTGATTTCCATTTTGCTTCATGTAGTTTTCACATGATTCTGACATTTTTATGTGCATTGATCTTAATTTTTGTAACTTTTATGTATCTTTCCCTTCCACTTCTTGCCTGAGCTCTGCCAGCTTTTATTTCCTTACGTTGTATTAAATATTCTTTGAATTCTATCTTTTTCTTTTAGAGCCATTATGCTGTCTATAATTCCTTTGAGGTAGCAAAGAGCTACAGTCAAAAGAAATGAAAACACAATCATGTATCACTTAATGACAGGGATACTTTTTGAGAAATGAGTTATTAGGTGGTTCTGTCATTGTGTGAACATCAAAGAGTGTACTTATGCAATCCTAGTGTAATAGCCCACTGCATACCTGGGTTATATGGTATAACCTGTTGCTTCTAGGCTACAGATCTGTACAGCAGGTGACTGTACTGAATACTTTAGGTAATGGTAACCCAATGGTAAGTATTTGTGTATCTAAACATTATCTATAGAAAAGTTACAGTAAAAATATACTATAAAAGATTAAAAATGGTACACTGGTATAGGGCACTTACCATAAATAGAACTTGCAGGACTGGAAGTTGCTCTGGGTAGGTCAGTGAGTGAATGTGAAGGCCTAGTATATTACCCTATATTGCTGTAGACCTTAAAGGTACTATGTGCTTAGGTTGCCAATACATTTATTTAAACATTTTTTCTTCAATAATGCATTCACATTAGCTTACTATAAAATGCTTACAACATAAACTTAATTTTTAAAAATCCATTTGATTCTATTGTAATAACACAGCTTAAAACACACACACATTCTACAATTGTATAAAAATATTTTCTTTCTTTATCGCCTTGTTCTATAATTTTTTTCCTATTTTTTATTCTTATTTTACTTTTTGAACTTTTCTGCAAAAAACTAAGACCAGACACATGTATTAGCCTAGGCCTATACAGGGTCATCGATATCACTGTTTTCCACCTCCATATCTTGTCCCACTGGAAGGTCTTCAGGGATAATAACACACATGGAGTTGTCATAGTCTATGATAACAATGCTTTCTTTTGGAATAATTCCTGAAGGATCTGCTTGAAGCTCTTTTTTGAGGAAGTGTCACTCTTTTCAGACATATGTCCATGGTGGTTTGCTTGGTTTGTTTCGTTTTTATCTATCACAGAATCACTTGAAAGCAGGTAATGCACCATGAACATTCTTCTCTATTAATGTGGTATCTATACACCATGGAATAGTACGCAACCATGAAAAAGAATGAAATCATGTTCTTTGCAGCAACATGCATGATGACAGAGATCATCATCCTAAGTAAACCGACTCAGAAACAGAAAACAAAGTACCACATGCTCTCTGTCATATGTGGGAGCTGAATGGTCACAAAGATGAAAATAATAAACACTGGGGCACCCATAAGGGGGTAGTGAAGAGGAGAGTTAGAGTTCAGAAGCTACCTACAGGGCACAATATTCACTATCTGGGAAATGGATCACCTGAGATGCAATCCCCACCACTACACACTGTGTCCATGTAATGAATATGAATGTGTACCCCCCAAATCTAAAATAAAACATTAACAAAATAAAAAATAAACATAATAAACCTTTTGGGGGTCCCTATTTTCAAACTTTTTAAGGAGTTGTCGAGGTTCCAAAATCTTCTACTAGTCCCTTCTCTGTGAATTTTCTTGGTTTGAGAGATCTTCTTTCACAGTTTCTTTTTCTCTTGTCTCTTCTTCAGCTATGCATTCTTTTCCAGTTCCAACAGCTCCTCACTAGTCCGTTTGTCAGTAGTCATTAAAACTTTTTCAGCTCTATTATAATCTCATGAAACCACTGTTGTCTATATGGCCCACCATTGATCTAAATGTAATTATGAGTGCAAGACTGTATCAGTACTTTGCCTCTGTCCCTTGAATAGTGCCTCTTGTATTGTATGTTTCCCAGATGACTTTGTTTATTTCTTTTAATCTCCCTCTTCTCTAAGCTTTTGTGGTATTGGCCCTTTGCAATGATTACTCATAGGAATGGCCATTTACTGAAGAAAAACACATTGAACAGTAAAAGTAGGGTGTTAGGAAATCTGGAACAATATGAGCCCTCTTCTCACTTAATCTCACTAAAGATATTTCTTTCAGGTTGAGAGTTCAAGAGATTTCTGTGACTCAGAGTAACTCCTTAGGTCATGACTATATACCATTGTCATGTGTTTCTTGCATGCCTATTTTCTTCATTTGCTTTGCTTTATATGGTATAGTCTCCTTAAAGAACACTGGATGGTAATCAATAGAAACAGACATGTGGCATGACTTCTTCAGCAAACTTTCCCTGACTTTCTGTGGTCTCTAATTATAACTTACGGAATCTTCACCCACCTCTCCTGTGTAAGGCCATAACTCTAGATCTCATCACTCTAAATCAAAAGATCCCTGCATATTCCTTTTATGACTATACAGGTAGATTAGAGAACATATGCATCGTGCTGCATGCAGGTCTAAAGAGTTTAGAGCCTACTTTCATGTGGTCTATCATCTTGGTTTATGTTTCACGTTGTATAATAGATGTCTTCATAAAGTATATTGTATATTTTTCACAAACTGCAAAGGTATAAATAAAATGAGGATATATTTATGTGCAACGATCAAGTATTATTCATTGTTACTGAGAGTTGGTTCATTATAGTTTAGCCAAATAGTTCTCATACATTTTATATGAGGTCCAAGCTCGAAGGTCCTCTTTTCTAGTGTAAAAACAACTTGACAACAATATAGTGATAAAGTATGAAAAGATTTGGAGTGCTGGGCTCGGTGGCTCAGCCTGTAATCCCGTGCCTTGGGAGGCTGAGGTAAGTGGATTGCCTGAGCCCGCGGGTTCGAGACACACCTGGGCAACTTGGTGAGACCTCATTTCTACAATGAATTAAAAAATTAGCCAGGCGTGGTAGCGCATGCCTGTAGTTCCAGCTACTTGGAAGACTGAGGCAGAAAGATCGCTGGAGCCCAGCAGGTCGAGGCTGCAGTGGCCGGGAGCGGCCGCTGCACTCCAGTCTGGTCAACAGAGTGAGATTCCAACTCAAAAAAAAAAAAGATTTGGAGTGTTAGATTTATTTTTTCAGTTTAGGAGTGAGAATATTGGATTTGCATCTTACATCTTTAGTTTTTTTAATTTTAAAGATGTGGGGTACAATTCAGGGTTAATTACATATGTGGTCATTGTGCAGGCAAAATTTGGCTCTCCCATTGGTCCTCACTTTGCCTGATTTGAGATCAGGTACCCTTATTAGTGTTACGTGCCCCCCACTCCTGCCATGACCTGCTACTGCCAATCCCTTTCATGTAGTATTATGATCCCTTTTATGTAGTAGTATAATGTTTAGGGTCCACTTATGAGTGAGAACATGTGGTACCCAATTATTTGTTTCTATGATAGATCACTGAGTATGATGGACTCTAAAGTCATTCAAGTTGCTGTGAAGTCCATAATTTTGTCCTTCTTTATAGCTGTGTAATATTCCATCGTGTATAGGCACCACGTTTTTTTTAATCCAATGCAGTTTTGATAGGCAGCACAATTGATTCCATGTTTTTGCTATTGTGAATAGTGCTGCAATAAACATGCATGTACGAGTATCTTTTTTGTAGAATGATTTGAGTTCCTCTTTAGTTTTAGAGTATGGAATTGGATGGTTTACATTTGAGTCATAGCCCATAGATGTCTTAATGTTTTGTTATTGGAAAACTATATGTATAAATAATGTTGATACAATATTTATCACTATGTATTGTAAGGCTAACCAAGAAACTCTAATAACATACATCTGTTAATTTATTATATATATATAAATAAATTAAGTGGATATTATAATCTAGGTCCTGTTCTAGGAAGAAGGGATATGGCGGGAAGAAGAAGAGGGAAGAGAAGGAGGAAAAGGGGTAGGAGGAGGAAGGAGAAGAAGAAAGAGCTGAGACAGGAGGGAAAGGAGGAAGTAGAGGAGGAGAAGAGGAATCTGTCTTGCAAAGCTTTCATTCTAGTGGGGTTAGGTAGTAATAAACAAATGAATTCATAAGTATATAACATCATGTAGTGTGAAAAGAACTTTGAGAACAAATAAAGATCATCAGTCTTTTAAATAGGACGATGAGGGAAGTGGTCCCTTAGGAGGACATGTTTGAGCAAAAGCCTTCAGGGTTGAGATACAATAAGAAACTGACATATGACTATCTGGAGGAAAGTTCCCAAGCAGAGGGGTGATTAAGGAATGAGGCCCTGAGACAGGAATGCTCTAGAAGCGTGTGGGGAAGAATAAGGAATGCAGCGGGATTGTAGTCGGGCAAGTGAAGGGAGAATGGGAGGAGATGCAGTTGGAGTGTGGGCAGGAGTCTGGTCATGGGCCTTGTGGGGCTTGATGACATTTTGGATTTCGCTCTTGGCGGGATGGGCAGCCAGTGGGAAATCAAAGTAGGGAGTGATATGAGTGATAGTTCAAAGGATTACTTTGGCAGCTGTATAGAGGAGTGATATGACATGACTGATAGTTCAAAGGATTACTCTGGCAGCTGTATAGAGAAAAGGTTTTTGGAGAGTAGGGGTGGAAGGGGATAGGGGATGAATAGGAAACAATTGTAATAATCCTGAGATTAGTTGATACCAGCCTGGACTAGGTTGATGGGAGTAGCGTGGGGTAGATTTTACTGAATTGGGGCTCTATATTGGAGGTGGAGCCAGCAGGATTTGGTGATTAATTTGATATGAGTGGTAAAAGTTTAAAAGGAGTAAGATTTCAAAAGGTTTTCCTTGGTCTGATCATTGGGGTGAATGGAGATGCCATTTACAATAGGTAGTGCTATGGACTGAATTGTGTTCCACTCCTCCCCTACTCAAATTCCTGTGTTAAATATCTGACTTCCAGTGTAACTGTATTTGGAGATGGAGTCTTTAGGATGTAATTAATGTTAAGTGAGGTCATAAAGATGAGCCCTAATCTGATAGGTTAGAGACCATTATAAGAAGAGGAAGAGAGATCTTTCTTTCTCTGGAAGTGTACACAGAGGAAGTCATGTGAGCACCTAGTGAGAAGGAAGCTGCCTACAAGGAGAAGAAAGAGAAGCTTTAAAATAAAACCTATCTTGCTGGCAACTTGATCTTGGACTTCCAACTCAAAAATGGTGAGAAATAAAGTCCTGTTCTTTAAGTCACCAGTCTGTGGTATTTGTTATAGCAGCCCAAGCAGACTAATACAGTAACTGTGAGTAAGGTATTTTTTAATTAGTCATTTGAAAAAAATATGAGGAGGTATTAAGCAAAGTGTTTAAGGTGATGAGGAGGTATTAAGCAAAGTGATGAGGAGGTATTAAGTAAAGTGTTTCACTCTTGACAAGTGAAACTTGGAATGCTGTTAGGCATGCAAGTGATGTGTCATGCAAAGAGTTCAGGGAGAAAGTACTAATAATGATGAGAGAAAACAAATAATAATTTATAATAAAAACCTAGATTAGCCATAGAAAGTCAGAGCTACCTCAAGGCAACAATGATTATGCACTAAAAGCAAAGTGTCTTTTCTGAAGTTGTCAAGAATTCAATCTCTCTTTATGCACATCTCTGCCTGGAAGGTAGGAGCTTTGTGGTTTTTATGGCAGCTGGCCTCCTCATTGCACTCACTCTTTCACTGATGGCCACATTAACTTTAGGAATAATATGACACTCATTTATGAATGTCAAATATTTGTAAAACTGAATAAACCACTAGCATGTAGTCCTAATAAAAATTAAAATTTGTATGGTTTCTTGCCATTGCTTTATAAGAATTGATGAGAGCAGTTATTATTTATTGAAATAGTACACAGCCTACGGGGAGGGTTTTCTTAGTTTAAATTGGAGGAACTGGATCATGATTTGAGGCACTGAGTTAACAAGGTCCTTGCTGATGGTAGACATGAGGGGATGGTTGTGGTCACCTTTTAGTAGTTACTTCTTTATTTTTTCTTACATATGCTGAGCACATTCGTGTTTTGTGCCTGAATGCCTTTCCCCTGCTCCTGTATTCGCAAAGTCTTACTCATCTTTCTTCTTTCACCTTAAATGCTACCTCCTCTAAGATATTGTTCCCAAAAGCAAATGGGCTTGTTATGCTGTACACTCCTATTGCATAGAGTTCCATTTTAGCAATTATTGTATGACATTGTTATTATAATACACTATTTTTTGTCTAGATGATGATGATGAAGATAGTAACAGCATTAACATTCAGATCATACTCACTATATGGTCGACTATGCCCGATTTACTTAACTTATACTTCTCATTTCTACATTCACAGCATCTGTTGAGCACTTAATAGGTGGTCAATAATTATCAATTAAATAATTGCATACTGTGTAGTATTCTTCTGATAGTCATACATAGCAAAGCATTCTGTGTCCCTAATATATTTTGTTGACATTTAAACTGCTCTTAAATTTTCTTTTTTTTGAATATTTAATTTATATTTTCATTTCTCCTTTCTATGCATAAGACAAAATAGCAGAAGAACCCTTATTGGTTCAGAGTAATCATTTGCATGAGAACCTCAATGGACATATTTAAACAAATTGCATTTACTCTAGTCTTGGTGACTGATTACCTAAATCATTTTCAAAATTGTTAGGTATTAACCTTAGCTATTGCTGCAACAATGCAGGGTAATAAACTGCCCCTAAATCTAACAGCATACAACAATAAGCATTTTTTCCCTCACATGAAGGCATGCAAGTTGTCTGGGGTTCAACACTCAGGTCCAGGCTCAGCTGTTCTTGGTTCAAAGGCATGATGAAGTTCAGTTAGGCTCTACATATTTCTTATTCTTCTAAGACCAGCGGGATACCTGACCATGCTCTTTTTATGATAGTGATTGAAAGTTCTAAGGTGCAGGAGGTCTTCTTAGAACTGTCATATTATCACTTCTGCTTACATTCCATTGGTCAAAGAAAATCATATGGCCAACTGAACAACAGTGGAGCAGATAAATATAGGGGAAGGGACAGGAAGGGAGGAGTATAATCCAATCTCCTATGTTGGGCTCTTACATTTTCCTTACTATTAAAACTTAGATAATTGTAGTAGCCCATGCACCATTTTAATTAATTAATTAATTAATTATTATTTAAAAATTTTTTATTTTAAAGATGTGGGGTACAATTCAGGGTTGGTTATACAAATGTTCATTATGCAAGTACCCTTGTTGATGAGGTGTGCCCCTGCCTCCCCTGGCAGTTTCCTTCAACTGCCAATCCCACCCCCTCGTCCCTGGCAGTTTTCCACTACTGCCAATTCCTTTCTTATAGTATTATGATAATTGTTCAAGGTCTGCTTATGAGTGAGAACATATGGTACTCTGTTCTTTGTTTCTGTGATAGACCACCAAGTATGACACTCTAAATCCATCCACGTTGCTGCATAGTCCATATATTTGTCCTCCTTTATGGCTGCATAATATTCCATTTTGTATATGTACCACATTTTTTTTTTTTAAATCCAGTCTGGTTTCAAAGGACAGCATGGTTGGTTCCATGTTAAAGCTTTTCTTTTCTCTTACCATTTTGGGCTTCCTTGAAATACTTTCTTCTCCTTGGAGGAGATACCATTTCTTAAACATACTTTTATTAAAATAAAAGATTTTCATTAAATTAAAAGCAAAGAAACCTAGAACATTCTGAATTTCTTTCAGGTTAAAACCAGTCAAATACTAAATATGTCTAAATATGTCTTATTTGAGATTGTGAGCATGACCACAAACTAATTATTATTCCCCTTTTTATGAAAAACAGTTGGAATAGTACTAGTTAATTTAGTTGCTTAGAATATGACATTTATAAAAGAAGTATTATAAAGCAACTTTGAAATTATTTGGAAAATATATCACATAAGAATATTATTTTGTATACAAAACTATCACTCTTCTTTCTGCCCCCCAAGTGATAAAAATAAATTCTGCATGGTATGGTAGCTCATGCCTGTAGTCCCAGCACTTTGGGGGGTTGAGGAGGGAGGATTGTTTGAACTCAGGAGTTCGAGACTTGCTTGGGCAACATAGCAAGGCCTCATCTCTACAAAAAAAGTTTAAAAATTAGCTGGGTGTGGTAGTATGTGCCTGTAGTCCCTGCCACCCAGGAGACTGAGATGGAAGGATCTCCTGAACTCATGAGGTCGAGGCTATGGTAAGCCATGATCATGCCCCTGTGCTCCAATTTGGGTGAGAGAATGAGACCCTGCCTCTATCAATCAATCAGTCAATCAATTCTACAAATATTCTATTTTATATGAATAAAATATTTGGTATAAGTAACTATTTTTCTTAAATGAGTATATTTGATATTTGAGTTGTAAACATTAGAATGTATGGATTAAGAGAGCAATAATTATATCATTCATCTATATTGTGTTCCTATTAAAAGTGATGATCAGGTGAAAAGGAAATGTCTAAAAGCATTTTAGAACTTCTTATTTGTTAGGGAACATTTTATAATGTCTATTTTTTATTCGAAGTCATCTCATAGTCTTCGAGTTGTTTTATGAGGTGGCATTCATGCTAAAATCATTTCACTTATTTCTAAAAAGGACAGCTTTCTGTGTTCTGGAACATTATCCTTATCCTTTCTATGTACAAGCCTTTAGAAAACATTTATTTTCACATTTCGACTGAAATGACTTTAGAATGGATAGAGAGTTTATGATCCAAATATGTGCATTCTATTTTACCCTTTTTTATTGGTAAGTTGTCTAAAATGATAAAACACTTGTTTAAAAGCTATTTACTTGGCACAAGGTAACAGAGTTCATTCTCTTGGCTTTCAGAAGTTGTATTCTTGGGGGCAGGACAGAGAAAAGACTGGGGATTCTTTGCGTTTACAGCTAGGTTGATGCTGCATTTGAATCACTTTGTTAATGACTGGTGGTCTCAGTTCTCATTAACTCCAACATTTTCCTAATTGCTTGGTAGGAAACTGGGATAGTGCATCATAGTCTGTCTCCTAGAGAAGAACTATGACTTCTCTCAATGACCTACACAATTCCCCTAAATTATACGTCCGAGATTGACTATTTTAAGGTGAGATCTTGTCTGTACTTTGAATGATTCCATCTGAACTGAACTCATGTGTGCTAAATTACTACCGGGGAACAGAGGGTCATACAGATGGATATTTCTGGGCATGATGCAACCAGTGGACATTTATTGGATTCCAACGATAAGACTGGGAGTGAGCTGGCCACTGTAGGATATATAAAGATGAGTAACAGATAGTTCTTGCCTTGGGCAGTTTAAACTTACTGGGGAAGATAATGTTTGCCAATTTTTAGCTTAGGAGGCAGTATGGTGTAATGGATAGAAGCTCCTACTTTGGAGTCAGGTCAAATGAGTTATCACTCACCTGCGTGAGTTACTAGTTGTGAAACTGAAAGTGAATTACTTAGCTTTGCTGTGCCTCAATTTCTTTTTGTATAAAGAAGGTGAATAAATAGCATTTATCCCACAGTTGTAATGAAAATGAAGTTCCTGGTCCTGCTGGTGGTTGCCCACATAATGGTAAATTATAGGTATATACACTTAGGTCTTGATTTGGAAAACTTAGATGTTACTTTTTGACTCTGCAGTATGAACAATGAAGCATTATTTGATTTTCCCCAGCCTTCCTTTCCTCTGTCTCTAAGTTGATGAGTGTTTTGTTTTGTTATATGTAATAATTCTATTGGTTACGTTTTGATAATCTGTTTGCATCTCTATTCCTTGTTCCCTCAATTTCAAGAAATATTTCATGACTTCTTGCAACAAAACCTGGAGGAAATGACATCTTTAGACTATCTCCGTCTCTTTCTCTAACTGCCAAATTCTGTTGGCTTTATCATTATCTTCAAATTGTCAAGATGTATACATTTTATACTCTTCTGAAACCACAATGTAAATTTTTACCTGTAAGTTAATGTTAAAGTTGTAAATGTTAGCATCTATATTATTATGATTATGAAAATATTGTTCAATGAAGAATTAAATAGCTGTTTATCCTGTTGAAATATGGAAACTGGTATTTCTAATTTTATACTCCTTAGGAAGCAATATTATAGGCTTCACAATCAGATGCATTCTGCCTTTTAAAAATGATATTAAATGTTCAAAAACATGCCACATTTTATTTCATTTCTTCAGAGTTTCTTCACTAACTTTAAATTACTTTTTTTGCGTTTTATCTTATTTTTTTCCTTTAAGTTTTTTTTTAATTTTAAAAATGTGGGGTACAATTCAGGGTTAGATATACAAATTTTCATTATGCAGGTACCCTTGTTGATAAGTGTGCCCCCCCGCTTCCCTAGGCAGATTCCCACTACTGTCAATCCCACTTCCCCACTCCCCTCCCAGCAGTTTCCTGCTACTGCCAATCCTTTTCTTATAGTATTGATAATTGTGAGAACATGTGATACTCAGTTCTTTGTTTCTGTGAAAGGTTACTCAGTATTACAGACTCTAAGTCCATCCAGGTTGCTGTGAAGTTCATGTTTTTGTCCTTTATGGCTGCATAATATTTCATCATGTACATGTACCACATTTTTAAAGATCCAATCCTCTTTTGATGGGCAGCACAGTTGGTTCCATGTTCTTGCTACTGTGAACAATGCTGTGATAAACATACGTGTGCAGGTATATTTTTTTATAGAGTGATTTGAGTTCTTCTGGGTATATTCCCAGTTGGGGGATTGTGGGATCATGTGGAAGGTCAATTCTTAGATCTTTCAGGATTCGCCACACTGTTTTCCACAGAAGCTGTACTAGTTTATGCTCCCACCAACAATGTAGAAGTTTTCCCTTTTCGCCACATCCTCTCCAGCATCTGTTGTTTTTTTGAGTTATTGATGATGGTCATCCTGACTGGAGTTATGTGGTATCTCAGTGTAGTTTTAATTTGCATTTCTTTGAGGACTAGTGAGACTGAGCATTTTTTCATGTATCTGTTGATTTTTTGCATTTTAAATTAGCTTTTAAAAATACATTATTATGTACTAGGGTTAACAATGATCCGTGTATGTGTGTGTGTGTGTGTGTGTGTGTGTATACCTGTGTATGTATTCCTGAATCTATTTATATCTTACAACATTCTTCCTTAAGCCTGCCCATCTCCTGTCCCAATGTGAATGGAATTCTTTGCAAAACTCTGGCTCTGTGCCATTTAGGGAGCAACTTTCACTAACATCCCGAGTAATATCTCCTGTCTCCAGGAATCTCTGGTCTTACCTTTCTTTACATTTTTTTTTTTTTACTTTTTTCTTCTATTTATTCAACAAGAATTTTTTAAATGCCTACTATGTGCCAGACACTATTTTAGGTACTTGTGATACACTTGGGTATAAAACAGACAAAATTTCTCTTTGTAATACTTTTATTGAAACCAGGAGAACCTAAAATAAACAAAGATGTGTAAATTATAGACATGTTAGGGGAAAAAAATTGACAAAGAAGATCAGGATAAAGGAGACCAGCAGGAGTGATAGGGGGCAGGGTTACTATATTTTGGAACAGTTTTAGGTTTATAGAAAGAGTAAGCAGAAAGTACAGAAAGTTCCCATGTACTACCTCCCTGCCTAGTCTCTCATGTTGTTACTATCTTGCATTAGTGTAGTACCTTTGTTAAAATTGATGAATGAATATTTATATATTATTATTAACTGAGATCCATAGTTTACATTAGGGGTCATTCTTCATGTTGTATCTTTGATGAATTTTTGACAACAGTGTATTTATGCCTTCACAAGTACAGTATCAAGCAGAACACTTTCACTGCCCCCCTGCCCCCCCAATCCCATGTCCACCTACTCATCCCTCTCTCCCTTGTCCTGAACCTCCAGTGGTCACTGATCTTTTTACTGTCTCTATATTTTTGTCTTTTCCAGGATGTCATATAATTGAAATTTTACAGTGCTTAGCTTTCTTAGACTTGTGTAGCCAAATGCATTTAAGGTTCCTCCGTGTCTTTTTGTAGCTTGATAGCTCGTATCTTTTTATTGGGGGTTGCAATTTTTAATAAGGCTAGCAATGCAAGTCCCATTGTCGGAGCACATGCTCATAACTTCTGGAAGGGTGCCTGGGAAACAGATATTCTGAGTCCTCCATTCCCGAGCATGTAAATGTTTTATCCTTTCATGTAACTGATCGTTCTGTTTGGCATAGCCTTCTAGGAAAATGGAATGTCCCCTCGGTACTTTACATGCATCGTTCCATTGCCTTTTAGTACCTCGTGTTGATAGTGAAAAGTCTAACAGTCATTTCTTTGTGGGATAATCTTTATGTTTTATTTTCCTCTGAACACGCTTAGGATTTTCTGCTAACCTTGATTGCTCTGAGATCTCACAAGGTAACTCTCTTTATATTTTCATCTGGTCTTAAAAATATTCCTTTGTTATTTATTTGATTATGTCCTGTTGCTGTGGTTTGAATGTACTTCTTAAAAATTTATGTGTTGGAAACAATCCCCAATGCAACATTGCTGAAAGGTGAGACCCAATAGGGTAGGGGTCTCATGAAATAATTCATGTTATCACCAGAGCAGATTAGATACCACAGAAGTGTGTTGTTACAAGGTTAGTTATCACAGGAGTGTGCTGTTGCAAGATGAGTCCCACTCCTGATGCCTTTCTCTGTTTCATGCACTTGATTGTGCCTTCTGCTTTTCTTTTATGTTGTGATACAGCATGAAGGTCCTTGCCAGATGCTGGTGCCATATTCAGACTCCCTAGCCTCCAGAATTGTGAGAAATGATGATTTTTCTTTATAAATTACCCAGCCTGTGCTATTCTGTTATTGTAGCAGAAAACAGACTAATACATCTCTCCTCCACTTTATTTTTTTCTTTCAGGAATACCTAGTGGTCCAGTGTTGGCTCTCTTAGACCAAATCTCCTCCTCCCTTAAATTTTATTTCACGTCTTATATCTCCTTTCTCTTTTATCTTCATTCTAGGAAATTTTCTAAAAATTATCTCTATTTTCTACTTTTAATTTTGATAATTGTATATACTTATAAATAGCAATTTTATTCTTTTTCTTATTTGTTTATGATTCTTTCTTATAGGATCCTATTCTTATCTGGTAGCAGTATTATCTTCTTAAACCTCTACAAAAATAATAGGTCATTGTTGCCTGAGTTATGTTTCCTCCAGCATCAATTAAATTTAAGGTGTTTGGATGTGAAATAGACTGGCAAGTTGACCCTTGACCCTCAATTCCTCTCTCTACCCTTACTAATTTTCTACAGGCAAATTGTTTAATTTCTGTTTAAAAAAAAAAAAACAGGGAGGAATATACTTAGTTTATTTTGCCTAGAGGCAAATTCTAAACTGCTCACTGTTGGCACCTACTAGGATGGAAAAAGAGGCTAGGAACTGGTATATTTCAATAATTACCCATCTCATTTTCTGTTTTACTCCTCTCCCCTCCTGTTTACCAGTGGCCCCGGAAGATTGGCTCTTAACTCTACAGCCAACAGGTCATACCAGCGACTGAATGTTTTGAGGCAAAAGCTTTGGACACTTTCCTGATGTGTCAGTGTTAAACACATACATGCACATGCACACACACACACACACACACACACACACACACACACACAAGCATACACTCACACACACACCATACACAAATTCAGATCTTTGATAATCTGTTTTTCTGTCAATTATTTAAGATGTAATTCTTGACTTTGAAAGAACTTCAAGTGGAATTGTTATTCTGCCTAGTTCTGTTTCATTATCAAGTTTATTTTTTAATGTACCTGTTAGGAATGAGTGTGATAAGAGCCATAAATGGCAACAAGTCTAAACATATTAATTCCCTTGTCCTTTAGCTACTTATTGTGTAAACTATGCAGCAGGCATTATGCTAGGCTTTGATAACAAAGAAATTAAAGACATTTTTCCTGATCTCAAGAACTTTGTACTTTAGGCACCATGATATAGAGGTAAAGCTACAGTTGTAGTATTGTGTATGCATAATCTATATGCATTTCCAGTACACTGTGTAAACACAGGGATGCTTCATTAGACAAACTGGATGAAGAGGAAAGGTTTTCAGTATGTTGCTGAGTTAAATTTGGGGGACTTCTGGAATTAGCCAGGAAAAGGGAAGATATATCTTATGGGCAGATGGAATGGCTCAGCTAAAGGTACAGAGATTCCAAATTTAGGAAACTGCAGCTTGTTCAGGATGGTGAAAGTGTACAATGCATATGGAAAGATGAAGAGGAAGGTGGGTGACAATCCAGAGAGGACATAGGATTCTACCTACAGCCTCTGTGATGTGCTGCTGACAGGCTTGGAATTTATCTGGAGGAAGAAGTGCCCCAGTGAAGGATTTCAAATAAATGAGTAGCATGATCGGAACTGCGTTGTAGAAAGGTCATTCTGGATGTTGTGTGGAGACTTAGAATTATTCCCTCTCGTCAGTGTGGTGCTGTGGAAGATTTATTTTATTTCTGCTGAGATCCAGCAGGGATAGTTAAGGTCTGGGCTATCTGCTTACTTCCTTTTTCTAATCCTCTCTAAACTAGGAGGTGTTAGTGAAAATTCTCTGGAAGTTTGTAACTCACCTTCTTTCCCTAGTACCACTTTTGGGGAAGTATGGAGCTATGACAAAATGTTTTGCTTCATTTACGGCCACTCTTCTTGTAAAATCCATGGCATTACATTGGATCTTTTTCTAATTTGGTTGCTTCTGGCGATTATTATTATTACTAGCAACTGTTCATAGTTTTTTTCCATTTCATTAGGTATGTGAGAAAGCAAATGTTGTGATCTAGTTTTTCCTTGTTTTCCCTTAGATTGCAGTCTCCCAGACAGTAGCCAATAGTCCCAAGTGACTACTAAGCACTCGAGAAGTAGTTAATCTGAAGGGAGATGTTCTGTAAAGGCAACATGCATACCAGATTTCAAAGATTCAATAAGATAAATAAGAAAGTGTAGCATCCTAATAATTTGTATATCAAATGCATGTTGAAATTATAATGTTTTATTTATATTCCGTTAAGGTTGATTATGAAATCATTTTCATGATTTCATGATTTCTTTTTGCTTTTTATTGTGGTTACTAGAAAATTTTACATTGTGTGTGTGTGGCTCATTTATTTTTATTGGACGGCACGGTCTTAGAAGGCTCTTCTTGTTCATTAAAAAAATATAACAAGTGTTTAAGAGAGTTTTAAAAAAATAAAAGTAACTGAATTTACTCAGGTAAGTATTTTCTGAGTACTCTGTTAGAGCTGTAGTGACAAATAAAATAAAGTCTTAACTCTCGTGGCACTTACATCTTAGTGGGGGGAAGCAGACAAATAAATACATAATATGATTCTAGCTAGTGATGAGTGCAGTAAGTCAAAGGGGTTGTGAAATTCCTGAGGCTGTGCTGGGAAAGATGAAGCCCATTGTAGATCAAGGGGTCAGGAAAAGCATCTTGGAGGACATATCACTTAAACAGAAACTGAAGTGAAGAGGAGGAGCAAGGTAGGTGAACTTTACAGGCAAGAGCAGCGGCAACAACAGAAGAAGAAACTGCAAATATAGAGGCTCTGAGGCAGGAAGAAGCTTGGTGTGTCCAAGAAAGAGCAACAAAACGCACGTGACTGGAGCAGAGTGAGGTGGGGGAATGGTAGAAGATGGCATGGAGAAGTAGGCAGGGTTGCTCTCATAGTGTAGTTCACAGACCCCTGGGGATCCCAAGACCTGCCGGGGGCATCCACAAGGTCAAAACTATTCTACTGTGTTAATATTGGCACTGATTATGAAAGGCCATGGTAGAGCCCTAGTGCCTCTTTAGGTGGGGATACTAAACTCCACAAGTCACTGTATTCACATTGCCATTCAGGATCAGTACACACAAATGCCAGGTTCGCTTAAGCATGACCTCGATAAAGCAGTGAAATAATTAATTGCATTAAATCTTCAGCTATGAGTACACATCTTTTTAGCATTCTTTTTAATAAAATGAGAAGTATGCATTAAGTACTTTGGCTGCCGATGCAGATAAAATGGTTGTCCCAAGTAAAAGCATGAGGCAGTTGAATTGTATGCTTAATTGGCGGTGGTTTTTTGTGCAACAGTATTTTTACTTGGAATAATATCTTACAAAGTATGGCTATTCAGACTCAGATATTTAGCAGACATTTTCTCAATTAATGAACCCATCACTTCAAAAGTGAACCTAATCCCTTCAAGGAAAACAAGTGACGTTATTTGTTGCTAATGATGACATTTGAGCATTCAAGAGAAAATTAGAACTTTTTTGAAAACCTGTATTGGCCTCGATGAACATGGGAGGTGCCCAGTACTTAAAGACTTTACTGATGAGATTATTGGTGAGATTAACAAATGTGATATTTTGATGTTATGGAATGAGATATGCCAACATTTGGAAGTTGAATAACTTAATGACTTAATAGTTTCCAGTGACCAATGTATAATATCAAAAAATTATCTCTAGGCAAAAGATTCATTCAAAGTGCAAGACAGAGAAATGCATTTTACTACAAGATAATACAAAAGGTTCATTGATAAAGCTTCACCCTCCACATTGCAACAAACCATAAGACATCACCACTTGCTGGTAGTACTAGAAAAAAATATCCACAATTATCTGAAAATTCTATTAAAATATCCCTGCCTCTTCCAACATATTTGTAGGGGATAGATTTCCTTCATATTTTTCAACCAAAATAACATATCAAAACAGATTGAATGCAGAAGCAGATATGATAGTCCAGCTGTCTTTTATTCAGCCAGACAATAGATTTGCAAAATATAAAACAATGGCTCTCTTTTCTCGGATTTTTTTGGAGAACATTATTATAGTTTTAAAATGAAAATGTATTTATGTTAATATAGTAGGTTTATTATTAATATTTATAAACAGATTAGTAAATTAATGTTTTAGTATTTCTCTGCTTTAATTTCAAATACAGTAGATATCAATAGATATAACCTACACAAACAAAAGCTCTTTGGAGTACTCAATAATTTTTAGGAGTATGAAGATTTCCTGAGGCCAAATTGAGACCTGCTGATCTAGAGTTAGAAATTTGGATTGTATGTTTTGTTTAATGAAAAGTCATAGGGTAGAATTTAGACAGAGGATATGACAAGATCATATAGATAGATAGATAGATAGATATTATATATATATAAAATATTACTGTAGGCTGGGTGTGGTGGCTCAAGCCTGTAATCCCAGCACTTTGGGAGACTGAGGTGAGAGGATTGCCTGAGCTCAGGGGTTTGAAATCAGCCTGGGAAACTTGGTGAGACTTCGTCTCTATAATATAGATAAAAAAATTAGCCAGATGTGGTAGCACGCACCTGTAGTTCCAACTACTTGGAAGGTTGAAGTGGAATGATCACCTGAGCCCAGCAGGTTGACACTGGGGTGGCTGTGAGCATGCCTCTACACTCTAGCCTAGGCAACAGAGTGAAACTCTGACTCAAAAAAAAAATTACTGTAGCTATTGAAGACAAGTGTGTATTATTAGAGGGAGTGTATAGAGGCCAGTTGGAATGCTCAAACTGAGAGATGGAGTCTTGGATTGGGCTGTTGTAGCAGCTGTGATAAGAATATATTGGACTCAGAATATATTTAGAAGGGAGAACCTATAAAATTTACTGATGATTCAGATGTCTACAACATTCTACCTCATCCTTGTTTATCCACCTACTTTTCTACCTTTTAATCACAAGCATGCATGAACTTATGTAGTTGTAACTATAGTGATCTTATATTTTATATTCTTCATTATTTGATTATCTTTTCATTATAAACTTTTTTCATATGGAGACCTGATCTTCATAACTGCCATTTTCAAGTTTGTATATTACTCACTTATAAAAAAAAATGTGTCATAATTTTATTTATGATTTTTGCTTGTGAGACATTTAGGTGATTTTAATTTTTTATGTTACAGATAGATCACATTGTGTATATTGGCATTTATAACAGCTTTTTTATGGAATTGTTTTTAGTATAAACTTAAATAGGATTGTTCTTTTAATTATCCAAGAGCAAATTGCCTATTTAAACAATACTTACTTCTCCCCTCCATTATTCTAGTGGTTGCTGAACAGAAGGCCAAGTGTGTCCAAGTGTTATCTGTCTCAATACCTTGAGAATTAATGTGAATCCAAGAACATGGAGGGTAAATGGCCAGAAATTCAACTTGGGACTGATCTTCAAACCCTATGCTTTGAGGATTTGTAAAATTATTAAAATATGATGGATTTGTTGTCTTTGTTGGTTTTGGTGTAAGGACTTAGGGTACTGCCCACCTGACTTCCTTGTTTCCACTGTGGTGGCTCCCAAAGCACCTCTTCAGATCCCTAGGGATTTGTGGAACAAAATTTGTAATTCCATGGCCTAGGTAGGGAATGTAGTCATTCAAATCACAAGTAGTGCATACCTTCTCTGTGCCTTAGTGGTAGGTTCTGGGAATACAAACTGCACAAGCCCTGATTTAAAAAAAATTTTTTTTAATTTTAAAGATGTGGGGTATAATTCAGGGTTAGGTATACAAATGTTCATTATGCAGGTACCTTTGTTGTTGAGGCGTGCCCCTCCTTCCCCTGGCAGTTTCCCGCAACTACCAATCCCATGCCCCCATCCCCTGGTGGTTTCCCACTACTGCCAATCCCTTACTTATAGTATCATAATTGTTAAAGATCCACTTATGAGTGAGAACATATGGTACTCTGTTCTTTGTTTCTGTGATAGATCACTGATCGATTCTAAATCCATCCAAGTTGCTACAAAGTTCATATGTTTGTCCTTCTTTATGACTGCATAATATTCCATTGTGTATATGTACCACATTTTTTTTTTTAATCCAGTCCTGCTTCAATGGGAAGCATGGTTGGTTCTATGTTTTTGCTGTTGTGAATAGAGCTGCAACAAACATGCGTGCGCAGGTATCTTTTTGGTAGAAGGCTTTGTGTTCCTCTGGATATATTCCCAGTAGGGAGATTGCTGGGTCATATGGAAAGTCAATGTCTAGTTCTTTCAGAAATCGCCACACTGTTTTCCAAAGAGGTTCTACTAGTTTGCATTCCCACCAGCAGTGTAAAAGCATTCCTTTTTCTCTGCATCCTCGCCAGCATCTGTTGTTGTTTGTTTTGTTAACGATGGCCATTTTTACTGGGGTTAGGTGGTATCTCAGTGTGGTTTTTATTTACATTTCTCTGTTGATGAGTGAGGTTGAGCACTTTTTCATGTGTCTGTTGGCTGCCCATATATCTTCTTTTGAGAAGTGTCTATTCATGTCTTTTGCCCACTTTTTAATGGGACTGTTTGTTTTTTTCTTTTTGGTGCATTTGAGTTCACAAGCCCTCATTTGACAGATGACCCAAGGTGGAAGCCACAGAGCTTCATCTTAATTCTTCCTTGACACAGATGTTCTTTATTCATTCAGTCTCCAGACTCATTGTTTCTATTTCTGGTATGACTGTCTTTCAAATCTTTTCCCTCCAATCTATTTTCAATAGCAATTTGGTCTTTATTATCAATCACTGTCCTATTACAATAAAACTCCCAATTGGCTGCCCTGGCTATGGACTTTTCTTTTTTTTTTTTGAGTTGGAGTCTTACTCAGTCGCCCAGACTGGAGTGCAGTGGCCGCTCCTGGCCACCGCAGCCTTGCCTGCTGGGCTCCGGCGATCCTTCTGCCTCAGTCTTCCGAGTAGCCGGAATTACAGGCATGCGCTACCACGCCTGGCTGATTTTTTGATTTATTGTAGAGATGAGGTCTTGCTGCCCAGGAGGGTCTCGAACCTGCGGACTCAGGCAATCCACTCACCTCAGCCTCCCAAAGGCGCGGGATTACAGGCTGAGCCACCGAGCCCGGCTTGGACTTTTCTTATGGATAATTTATCCTCAAACTGTTGTTGGTCACTCACCCTCCTCTTAAAACACATATCGGATGCTACCAATCTCTAGTGAGTGCTTCTCAAACTTTAGTGTGTATTAGAATCTTCTGAGGTCTTGAAAAATCGCAGATTTTGATTTAGTGAATCTGATGATTCCACATTTCTAACAAGTTTCACATGAATCCTATACAGTTGGTTCATTGACCACACTCTGTGTAACAATGATTTAGATCACCCTTCATCGCTAATAAAAGCCTCATCTTCAGAGCATCATTCAGTCCTGCTCAGAGACTATTTCTAATCTATAGTCTTATATATTTCTTTCCACTTTTCCCCTCCGCTTATTCCGCTCTCTGTCCTCATCTTTATACTAGTCATTTTCCTAATAAACAATGAATTTCTTTGCAACAAAGTTTGCAAACTCCTCTTCTCCACCTCTTATCCCCATAATTAGGCCAAAAGAGATCCAAATTCTCCTAGTTTGGTGACACACTAGCATTTGGAAAAATGGGATTTTCCTTGAATTGAACCATATTTTACAGATGCTCATCCATTTTCCATTCTCATCCAGAATCTGTCCATACTGTGGACAATTTGATTATTTTCCAAGTAGTTGCTGTAAGATCACTACATACCCAGAGTTTATCAGTGTATTCTGAGAATGTCCCCTCGCTGTGTTGTCTAGATATAGTTACCATGAATTCCAATTCATGATAAGTACAATAAGCCTTGAGATGTTTCTTCTGTTTATTGCTTTCCTGGTTTAGGTCAGCAGGGCAGAGGGCGGACTGTGACCCATTAGGGCTGTTGTAGCCAGGACCATCCATCCATCTGGCCAGGACATGAGCATCTTTACAGCAAGTAATATGGAAATCCCCCTTTCCTTGAGAGTGCAAGTATTTTGGCAACAAAATATGTTAAGGAAAGTAGCACAGTGGCCTGAGATCACAGAGGTTGAAAAGAGAGTTTATACTGAGAAATCCAAGGGACTTTCAGAACCCAAGGGACTGGTTATGTTTCAAAGGTGTTCTTGACTGGGTGTTACAAAACTTAGATCTTCTCATTCTGGATCCTACTAGGTTTGAGCAAATCACCAAATATCTGTTAAACTCAGTTTTCTCATGTGTGAAACAATGGTTTTATTTTCCTTACTTGTCTATCTGGGGTCTTGTGAAAGTTAAATGAGATAATAGCAATAGTGGCAGTAATCTTTACCACAATTCCTTATCTCATAGAATTATTTAAATTAAATTTAAAACCACTAGAAAGCGAGGAACTGTTATATATATCAGTCATCTTTGTTGGGGTAGTGTAGGTAATATATAATTCCTGCTGCCTCCCTCCTGAGTCCTTTCACTTTTGAGAAATTAACACGACTATCTGAGATCAATTTTATTATAGGTAAAGCTGGAAGAAGAACATAACTTGGACTTGAGGGCTCATATACGATCCCTTCTTCTTTTATCCTGAATTAAACATGGCTACCTCTAAAAGCTGATGGGCTAGATGAATAACAGCAGCCCATCCCAGACACCCCTACCTGACCCCTTTCACTGCAGACATAGGGCCTGTTTCAGGCTAGATCCAAAGAACAGCCAGGCTTCAGGGTGTAGTCAATCTCTTCCATGTAATGGTGGGAAGAGTCAAGAAGACTGAGAGCTGGTTCCTCTATACTTCTAAGACACGGGAATTCCTATTTGATGGAGCACGAGAGGTATCTAAAAGGAAGGGAAAATTATTCCTTCCCTACGTACATTATTTATTTTAATCCTTGCAGCTGCACTTTGATATACACATTATTTTCCCAATGAGAAATACTAGGCTTGGAGTGTCTAAGAAACTTACTCAAGCTCTTTCAGTTAATGCGGATATGCAAGTATGTTGTACACTATCAGTTTGTTAGTAATAATGGAAAATTTGAGGTCTGAGGGTTTCATCGGGAAATATGTTTAGTGATTATGGGACTGATCCATAAGGAGCAGACTCAAAGGGAGAGTATTGATAGAAGTCCAAGATGTTCTAAGAGGGGCTTATTGAAGGTGAGAAAACACTTGTCCTAAACTTCAGGAAGTAAAGTATGGAAAACACGGAGGTTATAAGTTTGGGAATGGGGCTGCAGTGGAAAAAAAAGTTGTGTCAGGATAACAGAGGACATTTCCTAATAGTGCAAGGAACCCAGCTTGTGTGCTTACATCACTGACTGAAGAGAAGAGGGTGGGAGGGGAACAAGCATCAACAAGTATACTCTCAGTCCCTTCTGCTTGCCTGATGAGACAGCTCTCCCAGTGGTGCCCCAAAGTGGAGGCCTTTTCCAGGAGGTGGTCTACACACAGCATTTCTAGGCAGGAGGTTAAAAGCACCAACATAAGTTGCATACTTAATGTGATTTTCTGCTTCATTCTCCTTTAAAGATAAACTGGGGAGCTAAAGTGTCAACGTATGTAGCTTCATTCTCTGTTGTAATTGGATGATGTTGTTTGCATTTGAAATGGGAGCAAGTGAAGTGAAACTAAAAACTTCTTAAATGGTGCTCTGATTCTTCAGGGGAGTGGAGACGTAGAGACTGATGAGTTATTTGGACGTTCCTAGGAAAAACCCCGGACATTGTCAAGCCCTCCACGTTTATTTACTTAAAAACAAGCTTCTCATTCCTCAGAGTTTCAAAAATGATCCTGCATGTTATTGACAAATAATAATTTAATGGGCAGCCTGATTAGATGGGCACAATGAATTAGCTATCGGCCTGACAGCCATGCAAGCATTATGTTCTGTATCTGTTTACTCAGCACTAGGTGAAATGCAGAAGTCTATTGAAAATCAGATTTCCATGCTGCTTTGTCAAAGCAAATTTAATCACAGCCAGAACATGTGGCATCCATCATTTCCACTTCAGAAGACATCAACAGGGGCAGATCAGCAACAAGAAGCTTGGCTGCCATGGCTGTCCTCCACTCACATGAAAATTAAATTTAACTATAGATCCTTGATAAATGAGGCCGCCGAAGCCATCAAACATGATGACTAAGTGCTCAGTATTAAAGTAATCCCCAGAGGCCCCCAAACTGGAAAGAAGCACAGTCTCATTTGATCTGGCCTTGAGGTCTTTGCAGGCATTCACAACTCTGCTGTGGACAGATAAATATGGGCTTTAGCATACCACCCCAGGGAGCTAGAGATTATTTACCTAGAAATCTTTAGTCAGTTTTTCCTTTTCCAGAAGTTTCTGTGAGAGCTCTCTCAGTCAGTCACTAGCCTGATCTGTCTTTTTCTTACATATAACCTTCCTTTCTCATCATTCTCGACTCTGTCAGGCGTTGCTTATCCAGTCCCCAAAATGATGATTGGATCTCGACTGTTTTTAAAATGTTTCTTCTCTAGCTTCACACATTATTCTCCCCCAGGCTCCAAGTTATGGGAAGTCAGACCGTGGATGTAATTTTGTGGAATGCCAAGACTGTGAGCTGTTAGAGGGCAGGGGACATTTTACTGATTTTTTTTTTTTTTAATCCTCAAAACTTATAAATGAGCATATGGCACATAGACAGAGTTCAATTCATATATATTGAATGAATGCCTGTGTAAATGAATCTCATGAAACTCACTCGAAAATGCTCTGTTCATAGGATTTAGAGTCATCTATTTCTTAATGTAATCCAGATATATACATTGATTGTATTTTTAAATATCTCCAGGATAATTATGTATACCTACTTCTTTGAAATTCAGTTTTGATTGACTGGCCAATCAAACTGAACTTTATATGTCTTAGGTTTAAATGGTGCTTTTAATCATAGCTATCCCATGTGATTGTTACAAGGCTTATATGCAATAATTTATTAACCTTGGTTAGCCCAGGGCCTCCATGTAAATGAAGAATGCTAGCTACCATCATTGCCATCATTATCACAGTGATCATTATTTACATGCTCTTTGCTCAGCACTGGTATTTGCATTGCTTCAGAAGGCAAGGAAAAAGCCATACATACAAAAACAACATATAAGAGTAATGCAGAACACACCATAAATGCATAGAATCTCAAAGAAGTGCCTGCTCCGTGTGCATGTGGAAATCTGACTTAGTGAGAACATACCTAGCCCTTAGAGGGTGAGATATTGTAGGCAGAGAGTCCCGAATAATGTGGGGAGTGGTGGCATGCCTGGGAGTGGGGTAGACACATCCGGCCAGGAATGGGACGTTAAGGAGACCAGCCTATGACCTAACTTGAGTAGAAGGTCTGACTGAGGATTATTAGTCAAAGAATACATTGTATAGGTATGAGTGCAGCTAAATCCTGGAGAATCTTGAAAGCTAGGTAGGGTTTAAACTTGTGGCTTGATATGTATGTGTGGAAGTCCATTTTAGTTTCTTTACCAGGAAGTCACATAGAAAAGTGAATAATGCAGATGGGGAGGTGAGAAGCTGGGATGTGATAAATCAGGTATGAGGCGAGGGAACGTGAATAAGGGGTAAACACAGTGCGTCTCTTAGAGGAAGAATCTGGGTTTGGGCGACTCTTATGTGTCCATTGCCAGATGACAAGAAGCACATTGCTATTAAGGAGCAAACCCTTTTCATGATGCCAATGAGAAGGAAGGGCAGGAGGAGTTCACCCCCCTCCAAACTGATTGACTCGCTGGAATAATTTAAAGTGTTACTACTCGAGAATAACTCTGCAGGCTGAGAGCTCTCTCACATGGAGTTATATTTATAACTCCTTTTTAACCTCATCAAATGCCAATTTAAAAACTTATAGTCAATAATCAAGCACATTTTAACTCCCCTGAAAAAATTATGATGCACACTTCAGCATACCCCCTTGCTTAAATCTCCAACATGAAGCCTCCAAAAAGCATTTGGACTAAGCACTGTCTACCATCTTAGCAGAGATACATGAATATTTTTTGAAGTTGTTATGAAAATTGTTAAAGCGTTTTCCTGGTATCTCCTGGAAACACTTAGAAGCTTTGGCAGAAATCGTTGTCTTTGGTCTAATCACATATTTCCAAAGGCAGTTTACAAAACATGTTATTTTGCTATTTACTAATTATATTTATTTGATACACCAATCACTTAATAGCCTCTGGCTGCATTTACAAATAGTATTGAAAAAGCTCCTGCTGTTACACTTATAATTTATTATAGACAACATAAAAACAAGATGCTCTCTCTCCGCATGCATATCACACACAGGGATGCTTAGAGAAAAACTCCCTTACAAATCCAGAATGGTCAAATGTAAAGGGCATTCTTAGCTGGGGGCATTTGTTTTATTCTAGACAGCTGGAGACTGCGGTTCTTTTCTATCTCTGGTTGGAGAGAGGAGGGGAAAAGTCAGAGGATGCTGACTTTTGTTGGCCAAGAAAGATGGAAAATCATGTCCTCCAAGGGGCAGGTTGGTACTTGCCACCCTCTCACTCTTTTCAGGATAATCTGAATTGGCCAGGTAAAATGTGGTCCTGAAGGATCTCAAAGAATCTGTCATGAGTAATACTTTCTCTGGAGATATTTATGCAAAAGAAAACTTCCTATGCAGAAACTACCAAAGTTGTGTGACTTGAGAAGGATGCCGACAGCCCACTTTTTGGGACTCTTTCACCAACCTATACCTGGTAGTCCTACCTCTTTAGCCTCTTCCCATTTAAATAACTCTTTAAAAAATATGTATCAGGCAATTTTCTTTGTGCAAGATGTGAGAATTCTCTTTGAAGCCCATACTCTGCTAGTAAGACTGGAGCACTTTTCTCTTGCCTCCAAGACTTGTGGAAGAATCTATAGTGTGGACCATGATTGAAAAATGGTTCGCAATCCCAGTTGTAACAACTTTCATGTTTATCCCCTAACAGTCATTTATCTCTCTGGGCTGCCCCTGCACCCTCCATTCAAACCATTCATTCTATTTCTTATTTGCATTTGTTTTTTTCCCTAAAGTCTGTAGGATTGTAAACAACTCTGAGGACAGGGGACATGTTTCATACTTTCTTATATCATTGATTTACCTATTGACTAGCAGTGTGTTACTCACATTGTTCAGGGTTAAATATAATATTAAGAAATCATCTTAGCCCAGATCAGTTAATTTCACTAATGTCTCTCAAAAAGCAAGGACACTAAAGAGTAAACCAATGCTAGGACTGATAAGTGTTTGATGGTTGGTTGGCTGTCCTAAGTCTGTTTTATAAATGAGAGCAAGAGAGAGTCGGCCTCTGTTTGCAGAGGCATATAAGAGACATTCATCATGATGGGAGAATGCAGGTAGATAGTGGTGGTTTCACATGGGAAAAGGATACCAGAAGAGAAGGAGGTTGTGAGTAAAAGGAACTCTTTCCTTCAATATCAAAATTCTGCCAAAATGTCTGGCATACCTTAAACGTTACGTTTCACATATAATGGATGCAGATAAAGCAGTTGCTAATTAAGCGACTGTGATGCTTACGCTGTGGCTGTGTACTTCAAACCAGGATAAACCAAACACTAATCAGAGCTTGAGGTACTTTGTCCTGCATGTTATCAAAACATTTTGGAGGAACTTTATACGTATTCCAAATAAATAATGTGATTCATGTAGAAAAAGGTGCTATTGTTCACAGAATATGTGAACACTGTATGAAGTAATTCTAATCATACTTAGTGAAATATTTCAGTACAAGAATATTGATTTCAGCAATATTAGACCACATAGAAAATTCAAGACAAATCAGGAAAAATCTTGTATTCTAGAAATATTGACCAGTTTCACTTTTTCAGTGGAATTTATACCAGTTCTACCCTTTCTCGTTGGAGGGTAAGTTACAGAAGACTTGGATCAGAGGAGATCTTGCAATTCCAACTGTCTATTAATTCTATTTGGGCATATCCCTTATTCTGTGATTTTGCATGATCTCAACACTTTTATTACTCCAATGCCTTTTGTCAGCTGTGATTATATACAGGTATAAGAGTAGCTTACTCTTTCAAGGTTTTCTTTGGGAAGTATTTGCCCACTGAGAATTATATCCAGTTCATCTAGGAAAAGAGTAGTCAACAGAGTAGTGCTTCATATTTTGGGAAGATTGAGTATGGAACATAGAGAAAATGGGGAAATTATAAACTTAGAAGTCCCTATAAGCTCATGAACTGTCCTGGTACTCATTGCTTCACTGGTTTTCACTATAAATTTTAATCTGAGCTCAAATGTGTATCTATCATATGTTTGTGATTATAAAATTCAACCCAACCAAGGCATTTTGCAATTCATTTTGGGTATTCATTTTAAGGTCTGTTTATTTTCAAGGAGTTCTTCGATGTTTTCCTACCATTTTCGTATATTCCTGGAATTGAAAAGAGAAGCCTTCTAATGGATAGTCAGCTACTTCTCAACAAGTGTTGAGATCCTCCAGTGAGCCACTCCTAAGTTCAGAAAGCCTCAGTGGCTCTTTTTTGTACTTTGACACATCCATCTATTCTGCCATTTCCCTGTTAATATCCTAAGCTACACTCCCTTGTGGTCTACACAATAAATGCACTTGTTACTTTCCTGTAGCCTAGCAACTGGACATTCCCCATATGAGAATCTACTTTATTCCTTCACATTCAGGGTCTCTCTGATGAATACCAAGAGCAGAGTATTGGGCATAGGTATTCACAGGTCCAGCCAGGGAACAGTGGCTTCAGGCTAAAACCCCATTTCTATAGAGACCTCTCCTATGGAAACATGATATTGAAAATTCACTTGGGAATGGACAGGTAAATTTCTGAAGTTTTCCTGGAGGTTAGGTCTTGTTGCATTGTGAGCATTACTGTAAACCTTAATGCACAACTGACTCTTTGGCAAGTTCAACCTGACTATATTTCTTCCCAGACACTTTCCCATATAGGTTTTGTGTTTGTTTTTTATGAGCCACTTTCCAAAACAAATTCTACCTTTCTGTAAATGCCCATTCTAAGGTTTTTACAGCACTTAATTAGAAAGCTTATTTAAAATGTCCAAATATTTATCACATGCTTGTGAGTTGATACATTTATTTTCTTTTTCTTTTTTGACTTCTCCTTTCACTTAATGTGAGATTCATTTTATCTGCTAAATGATAAACACACGAAGAGCAGGAAACATTTAGGGTTGGCCTCCAGTCCTTCCCCCATCTTCCCCAACATCCTCAATTCCTCCTCAGTCAAAGGGGTCTTGATCAGCATTGTTTAAATTTGGCTAATGGATTCCTCACTGAGGATAATCTCTTAAATTGACACTTTAAGCTATGCCATTAATTACTAACGAACACGCTCTTGTAACTTAATGCCAGTTCCTTCACATCACTCAGCAAACCATTTCTGTTCTAAAATAAATTTCATAAAGGAATCACTTCTCTTTGCTTAGCTTGGAACATCTAAATTAGCCCGAGGCATTCCTATTTATTTCTGGTTCTGAGGACCTTCTGGAATTAGATCTGACATGGAGTCCTCCACAGGGAGCTGTCAGCTGGCGGCACCAGGATGGATGATGCACAGAAAGAGTGTAGAACAAGAGTGACCTCAGGAACAGATTAATCTCTATCTATGCACAGATCTGTGTCAGACTTATTCCTGAGAGCTCTGATATACAGAAATGAAAAATCTTAGCACGAAGGAGGATATTAGAGGCCATTTAGTCCAAACCTGACATTTTACCTATAAGAAGACTGAGACCCAGAAATAAGAAGTGACTTGCTGGAGTCATAGAGCCTATTAAAACGAAAACAGTATTAGAACCCAGCTCTTCTGGTTCCTGAAAATGTACAGTGATTTGGGTATTTAAGAGTTTTGGTTCTTCCTGCTGATTTTAGAGCTTAACACATTGGGAAACCTGAGAGTTAACTAGCAAAATTGAAATGACTGTAATAAATTAACGATGTACGGTGCCTGGGAGCTATGATTACAGGTGCTGTAAAAATGCAAAATGTAATGAGAATGATAACTTTACTGAGAAGCCTCTGAAAATGGGATGATATAATGTCTGCCCAGGGCCAAAAGGGAGGTGCCTCCACCAATCAACTCTTGCCATGTGACCTTGTGGAATATATAGAAATGTTTGCCCATTATGCCATGGCTTGCAACTGTGATGCCCAAGGCAGTCACCCAGGGGTCCAGAACACAAAACTATCTTCATCAGTGCCAAATTATTCATGAGAGTGATTCTCTTGGTAGACTACCACTCATTGTATCATTTGATTGCACAATTTACCTATTGCTTTTCTTATGTCAATTGAAATAGTAAACTTTGACTTAGTATACATTTTCTGGGAGTTTTTTTTTGTTTGTTTGTTTCCTTTCTTTTTTACTATTGTTGGATCAAAACATTTTTAGCTCCTCTGGATTAATGATGCATATCTATAGATCTGAAACCTTTTTGATTCAAGGGTGCCCAGGGACAGAAAGCCTCTGAAATAAATACTTACCAAATTATATTTGAACAATTGCATAAGAAAGAGATGGTCCCTGGCTCATTAAGAACAAGCCATGCCATACCTACTTCCTCACATTTATGAGTAGGATTACTGGTCTGGCACATGAAAGAAAAAACCATTAACCACAGTTGATCTTTATTCATTGAGATAGCCAGAAACTATTTGCTTGTGGTGATTAGGGAGAGGTTGGACAACATGATAAGTCAGGTGGACTCCTTTGATTAAAACACCTGTATGTAAAATATTAGATTTGTGTCACGCTAAAAAGTAACTGTAGTTCCAATGGTATTTTTTGTGTAACTTTGTAAATACGTAATCAAAGTATTATGCATATCTACATTCATATCTTTACATATCTATAGTTTTGCTCCCTTTAGGAAATGTCACCATCACGCACAGACAGGAATCTGTTTTTCATTCCATCTCTCCTGTAGAGAATTCAGGACATAGCATCTCCCAGTAGCGGATTTCTCAACACCTGATTATTTCAGTCCAGAGCAATTTCCTGGGAGACTTTAGTCATCCTCCTCTCCCAGGTCTGGTTGGGTCAAGGTTTCCTTGTCAATGTGTGGTGCAGTATGTCTATTGGTCTTGGTTGTCATCCACTAGGTAAGCACTAAATTCAAATAGACACTCAACCACAAGAATAATTCTCAGAGACATATAGTGCAGTCAAAAGATATGTTGAGAACGAGACACACAATCTTTACAGATGCCCCTGCCCACAGCAATTAACAATTTCATGAACTTTATTGGCTTACAGATGTTTGCTCTTTACACCGAAATATTTAGGCATATAAAAGATGGAACTCTCACAGAGCTCACCTACTCCATATGGACAATCTCTTAGCTATACAAATGTTGAGGAAAAATTTGCATTTGATGTCTTTTTTCTCCTTAAATCTGAGGCCAAGCCAATTTCTTGACCAGAACATTCCCGTTTCATCAATGTTTGAAGGGACTCCTTTTCAGGATCTATTTATTCCTCTCTCCAGATAACATTTTACCTTTTGCAGGAAAGTGTGGCTGATTGTATTTCAATTACATAGAAAACATACTTATCAGCTTTGTGCATGACACAAACTATGAAGGATGGCAAATACATTTCAAAGCATGTCTTTATATGATATATGAAAAATGTTGAATAGACCAAGCTAAGAATAGATGACAGAATCAAAATTTTTTCTTAATAGGCTAGAATGATGTGTTTCAACTACGGATATGAAATATGACAAGGATAAATATAAAGTACTGAATTCTAAACCTTATCTGCACTAGTTCAGGGTAGGGAGACCAAGCATGACTTTACAATGGTTGATATGAAAGAAGACCCTGAGGGGATCAATAGACCATGAACTCACCCAACATCCACAGCATGGCATAGCAACAAAAGGGCGAGTGCCCAGAATAAGAGAGGATACATTCCCACCGACTTCTGCATGGGTAAACTCAAATCTGGAATATGGTGTCTGATTTCGGGATTAACTCAGTATTAGGGTTAATTCCACACACTAGAAAGCATTCAAAGTAAACTGACCCCAATAGAAGGGCATCTGAAAACTGTATATGATAAACCGCTTTTGGAAATGAGGAATTTAACACAGAAAGAGAAGGCTTTTAGTAGGCACCAGTTTCTTCAAATATTTACAGGGCTACTGTGTGGAAGAACGAGTCAGTAGAAAATGTGTTATACAAGAGAGCTGATGGCGGAGAGCTAGGAATTCCAAACTAGAAGTCTAGCAGTGGAACTAGCTATCTAACAAAGTGGATAGTGCTTTGTCACTGAAAATGATCAAGTAGGGGCTTGAACACATCTGTAAAGTGTAAATCACTGTTAGTTACCTTTATTTTACTAAAGTATTATTATTATTTGTGCTGCATCTGTTTGTCAGTCTTCCTTTTTGACCCCTAAAATGGAAAGAACCAAACTATGAATATGTCTCGGCTTTGAGTCTTTCATAGTTCTACCTCTTATTGGTACAAATATTTGCATCAATCCCCTCTGGTAGATGTCCGATGGAACACAGTAAGTGGTCCCCTATTGGCCTGAAAAACCCAGCAACGACTACAGAAGAAGTGACTTGGGTACTGGAGAAAATCTAGCTCATTGTAATATTTAAAAATGGACCTTGTTAGACATTCACAGATGTATTGCTTTGCCATGAAGCTTGGTCCTGAGGAAATATTTGGAAATTATACAAATAAACTCCTTTCAAAATTGGTATTTTAGAGAGAACCAAATGAGTCTTTGTTAACTAAAAAAATGGAAAATGTGATCCTTGCCTGGTGAATATATAATAGATATGTGTGAGAACATCTCTGTATAATGCCATCCAAGTCTTGCTGACATTATTTATTCAGTTTGTGTCAGCCATGAGACAGTTGTGGTGGGTTCCCTGTAGGACTAAGAATTGTTTGCTTTTGAGTTAATTTTTGCTGCTGCTGTTGCTGCTTATTTGGCTTGTGAGTTTGGTAACTCATCTCATTGTGCTGATATTATTCCATGTAAGTATGGAGCAATTATTTCAATTTATCTCATCAAACCATTGTGAACAGACTTTTCAGCTGAACATAGTCAAAAAAATTAAATGACATCTGTCTACAAATGACACAGGCATATTTACTATTCTGCACTCCCTTCTTAGCCAAAACCACTCTTGAAAAGCTTAAGAAACATTTTAGCACTTACCTCAAATTATATTTAAACCCACATCAATGATCATGGGCAGGGAAAGGGTGATGTAACTCAGTGCTCTACTTCTGAGGAAGATTGGGCTGTTATTATTTAAACATGGTTAGTATAGTTTCTACTGAACTTTTATTTCTCTCATAAACTTCAGAAGAGAGGATCAAATCTCCATAAGGAGATAATGTTTTCTATTTATCTTTTAGGTGATTCTTTGAAATGTTAATTAGTTTCAAAATCACTTTATTACTTGAGTTCTTATTGCTGTTATAAAGATGTATGTGTTCACTAGTTTTCATCTGTATTCATGAGAATTTTCAAAACAGAAGTTCCTGGTAGAAAAATTCAATACCTACTTAAAGAATCACTTGATACCATCCATAGATGTTGAGAACAGGGAGAATATTAGTTGAAATACAGGAAATAGAATAGGCAATTCACAAATATTTGCTGAAATCTACACTCTGTAAAGGCAGGGCATTTCTGATTTGTGGTTGTATCTCCAGGGCCTATCACAGTGCCTGGCACATAGTAGGTACTCAATAAATTTTTGTTGAATTTGCTATAAATTATACATGACAGGGTGAATTAGAAATGAAATGACCTGGCCAGACTCGGTGGCTCAGCCTGTAATCTCGCACTTTGGGAGGCCGAGGTGAGTGGATTGCCTGAGCCCACGGGTTCGAGACCCGCCTGGGCAACTTGGCGAGACCTCATCTCTACAATAAATCAAAATATTAGCTGGGCATGGTAGCGCACACCTGTAGTTCCAGCTACTTGGAAGGCAGAGGTGGAAGGATCGCCGGAGCCCAGCAGGTCGAGTATGCGGTGGCCGGGAGCAGCCCCTGCACTCCAGTCTGGGCAACGGAGTGAGACTCCAACTCAAAAAAAAAAAAAAAAAAGAAAGAAAGAAATGGAATGACCTTAAAGCACAACCTCTGAGTTTATTATTCAAATTATTTAATAACAGTAGCAATATAAATTTCGCATTGCAATTTTGCCTAATAACATTAAAACACTTTTTGGTGCAGTAAGTTTCAATTTGGACAGTACATTAGCTTCACCTAAGAATTTTCATTGCCCCAGGCTTCCCCACAGACCTGGGAGTTAGTTTTTAGGGCCCTTCAAGAAATTTTAGCTTGCAGCCTAAAATAGTTTGAGAACCAGTATAGGAATGTAGGTGTGTGTGTATGTGTATGTGTGTGTGAGAAAGAAAGAGAGAGCTTCATATTGTGAGTTTTGCCTGATACCACTTCTCTCCTCTGGCAAGGGTAGGGATTGAGGGTCTGGAGGGGAAGAACTTTCACCAGACTACAGAAAATGCATAAATA
The DNA here is from genome assembly GCF_000164805.1 of Carlito syrichta. Classification (NCBI taxonomy): domain Eukaryota; kingdom Metazoa; phylum Chordata; class Mammalia; order Primates; family Tarsiidae; genus Carlito; species Carlito syrichta. Next base: position 225,475 of record NW_007246072.1, on the reverse strand, counting down.
TGTATGGAGAAGGAGTTGGTGCTATAAATCATTTCACTATTAATTATGCCATGGCCTGTTTTTATGTTCGCTCTTCTTTATAAATGAGATGAAATAGCTTTACAATGTGCCTAACATCGTTTTAAAATGCCACATAAATTCACTCCTGTTTTTATGGGGTTGAAAAATTTTAACACAAAAATAATTTGCCTAGCTTGAAGAATTTGCATAAAACCATCGTAGGGGTGTGTTAAAAATTACTTTTCTTCCCTTTAATGTAAGAGTGCAAGACAGGATGGAGGATAGATTTCATTCTTGTGGTGCCCCAGGTGAATCTCATATTTGCATATTAAAGATTCAATTTAAAATAAACTCCCAAGTCACAATGGGCATTTACCCTAGAATGCATACTTCAGCATTGGCCTGGGACCACACAAGGAAAATTTCTAGCAGGACAGCAGTGTCCACAGTTGTTCTTGCTATATACCCATTGTGTATTCCTTGACAGATGATAGAAGGAGGAGAATATGGTCTGGAAAGCTCACCCATGAAGCCAGAGAGAAAACAGTAAATTATAGAAGCAAAAGGTATAGCAGCCTGAGTTTTACTTCTCAAAGTCTTGTGGTGTCATTGTTCCTGGCAACAGTTGAGCTCTCTTATGGAAGTAATTATTAGTAAATTAGGTGGAAGCTTGTTGTTACTAACACATTGGAAGTGAGGTGATACTGGGAAGAGCCCCTCTTTCATGGAGCAGTAAACATTATCTAGAAGAAATTAACCCAGAAACAATAACTGGATGGTTCAGGGCATATGTGAAAGTTAAGGTACACTCGGGTTTGTGTAAGGGAGCTATTGATATCAGGATGTCAACATGATACCAAAATTAGCTCATAGCAAATCCATCAGTAATTCTAGCATATCTTCCCTACTTTTTAGCCTTGCCCAGCCCTTCCATTTAGTATTTTTTTATTCCTTAAAAGGCACTGAAAATAGTCCTACCATCAATAATATCTTGCTTTAGAGTTAAATTACAGGTACTATGCTCATTCGATATTTATTTATTTCTTAATATTGCTTTTAAAACCTAAACATGATAGAATAGTTTTCCTTAAGGTTAACCTTCATGATTTCCTTGCCAAAAAAAGTGAAAGGCCTACAAAAAGAAAGAGAGATAAAGAGAATTTAGCTAAGGTATTTCTGCAGAATATTTTAGATCATTCTTTATTCAGTATTGTTGCTTTACCTGCCACTTTGTTTGTTTTTGCCTCACCTTCATTTGGGGTATAAGTTGTTGGGGATTTGGCTGGTGTATCTATATGAGTGATGTGTTTATCTGGTACAGTGGGAAAGACTTCAGTTTTAGGTCTTAGTGTTGCTTAGTCTGTAGTTTGTTCTTGGCTTAAAAGACTTACAGTACCATGGGGTGTTTTAAGGCCTGAGAATCCTTTCTGGTATCCTAGAGATTTGTTTGAAAGATGAAGCTGTCACAGAGGCATTCAAGGAAGTCATGACAATTCGCTTTCACTGTGCAGCTTTGTTTGGGAGAAATGCAGAAAAGTGCAAAAATTGCAAAAGTGTAATGTTGACGGGAGGACGAACCCAGTCTTCTTACGTTCTGTTCAATAATTTTGTTTTACTTGAAGTATTGATTCTTCTGCCCCTTGTCCCGCACTCCATACCCTCTGGCCAACCTAATTTTTAAACTCAAAACATTTTCCAGTTCTTTTTGATTCAAAATGGGAATCAGAGAGAGGAACTCGCTCTTTTCCCACATCATGACCAAACCCAGGGTCTTCAGGCTCTCCCTCCTGCGATAGGTTCTACATCGTATCCAGACACATCCTCCAAAAGCATCATGCTAACTACAGCACCTAGCCTGACTCAAGGACATCTAGTGACATTGACACCTATAGGAAACAATCCCATGGCACAAATATTAGAACTTCTCTCTCTTTTTCTATACACCATTCCTGTAAGAACTCTACTCATGTAAACTGGCCCATCCACTGTTACCTAAACGTGTCTTCTACTTTCTCAATTTGCATGTTTTCTCATACTATTCTCCCTCCATTTTCACTATCTGTATAATTGGGTTTCTCCAAAGGAACAACTGATAGGAGATATATGCTCATTTGTGTGTGTGTCTGTGTATCTGTCTATCTATCTATCAAATAAGGAATTTGCTCTTGCTCAAAAATCTGCAAAGCCAACGTCCCAGTTCAAGTCTGAAGGCTGGCAGACTGCTGTACAACCAGAAACAGCTAATGTTCTAGTTTGATGTTCCCTAGGTCAGGCAGGAGAATTCTCTCTTATTTGGGGACAGCCTTTTGTTCTGTGCAAACAATTAGCTCACCCACATGAGAGAAGGCAATCTATTTATTCTGTTTATGGATTTAATTGTTAATATCTCTCAAAAAAACACTTTTTGGGCAACATGGTAAGACCTCGTCTCTGCAATAAATCAAAAAATTGATCAGGTGTGGTACCATGTGCCTGTAGTTCCAGCTACTTGGAAGGCTGAGGTGGAAGGATCACTGGAGCCCAACAGGTCGATGCTAGGGTGGCTGTGAGCGTGCCAGTGCACTCCAGCCTGGGCAATGGAGTGAGACTCCAACTCAAAAAACAAAAAGCAAACAGGAAAAAAGCACTTTTGCACAAACGTTCAGAATCAGGTTTGGCCAAAAATCTGGACACTCCCTAACCCAGTCAAGTTAATGATCCCTTGCACTCTCCCTATGAACACTAGAAGGCAGTTATGATTATTACCTGAAGACACTGTCCTCCAATCTAAATACCCCAGACCTTCTGTCATCACTCATACAGCTGAGTTTTGGATGTGTTGGTACCCTGGTTACCCTTCTTCAAATCCCACTGTACTTTGCACTCCTGGTCCCTTAGCCTCAAAGCAGGAGGGCCACTTTTTCTCCTCCAGTTCTCCAAGGGTGACTGACCTCCTTCGTCTTTTTGGTTTTGTCCTTCTGAGGAATTCAGTGAAAATGATTCTTGGGTGTGTACGCAAAATAAAGAACATCTATAGTTCCCAAGAATCACCATTTATGTGATGGTTGGGTGCAAGTGTTCATTTTTTGGTGTTTTTCAGTACAGAGGTGAGATTGTTTATCGGACTGGGGGGAAACGGTGGCATGAGGGTGTGAGTTTTTGAAGCAGCTTTATCAGAACACAGATGATTGGAATATTAAATCCTCATTATGTCGAGGAACAGCTGTGGCTCTGATTTGATTCCAGGCTTAAATAAAAATTGTTTAACTGTTTCTCTAGAAGTAATCAAAAATTCTAAAATTTGAAATGAAAATGCTTAAACTTTGTAAATCATAGTCAAAGGTCCTCTATACTTTGATTAAATAATTGTACACAATCAACTTTTGTGCAATAGTAATTTTTCACTTACATTACTTTCAGAAGCATTGCTTTTGCCTAGATAACAGTTTGTGAACAAGCCTAAAAAAATACCCTAATTTTGTCCATAGCAGTCTTCAAATTTCCTTGCCGGCAGTACCAAAATGTTTGTGGTTTTTGAGCATACCATGTTCTCTTATGCTTTCATGTCTTGGCCCATGTCATTTATTCTGCCTGAAGTGCCCTCCCGTGCCCGCAAACCTGGAGACCCCTTTTTATTCATAATCCTCCATAATGTCTACTTTGAAAGGTCTTCCCTAGGCTGACTTAGGCTTTCCTTCTTGGCAACATGTACATTCTTTTATTATCTCACTAGTCACATTATACTCGTATGCCGTTCTGTTTCCACATTTGCCTTTCTGTACATTTGAACACATCACATCACACATCAATCACACAACACATCACACATCAATCCATACTTGTTGCTATGATGCTCCTGATACTAGCTATGCAGTGGTGAGCCATATAGATGGGACCCCAGCCTCATGGAGCTTCAAGCCTAATGTGGACCCAAATCATGTCATCTTTGTCACCAATGCTTATTAAATTAACAAATAAAAATGGGTTCCTCCTGTAGATTCCTTAAAAATGGGGAACACACACACACACACACACACACACACACACACACACACACACACACTGGCATCCTCAAAACTTAACATAATTTTGTGTTGAGTGAATGAAGGAATGATTAATTTAAGTAATTTCACTGTTGACTTTCAATTTTATATGAGCAAGTAACTTTTTAGAAAAACCTCATTTAAGTGTTTATGTTAATTTCTTTTCATAAATGCTGTTTTGAAGCTGATAATTTTAGGGGTAATGAAAATTCAAAAGTCAGGTCATCTCCCAGGGAGAATGAGTAGGAATCATATGACACTTTTACTAGCATGAGATATTTAGACAATTCTAATCATAGTTTCAGTAATTATAAAATTATTAACATCAACTGTCAGTTATCTTTAGACTTCAAAGGTAGAATTTAACCTTTAACTCTGTCCAAATCTGTCCTGTAAACAACCTAAATTAACTATCCTTTGAGATCAAAAATTAATATCTTACAAGGACTTACCCAGAATATGCTAATTCTTTAAAGCTTCCTGAAAACCAAATTCACATTCAAGACAATTAAATGTTAATAAATTTTTAGTGATCAGAAAGACAAATACAAGGAAGATTAATATTCCTTCTCATGTTTCGAAGACAGATTCTCAAAGTGATCAAATAAAATGTTGCCTTTGAAAGTGACACCTTAAATTATGGTGTTTAGATGTCCTGCTGTACTTAGTAAACAAGCAAGGTTGTTTTTTGTTTGCTTCTTTGTTTTTTTAAAATTCTGAACATTGAGGTAGGTATCAGTGTTGGTGAGTTCCTCTGAGGAGGTCATCTTAAGAATAAAAATGTATTCATTCATTCAACAAGTTTTATTGAGAAACTGTCATGTGGCATGTGGCAGGCATTGTGCTCCATGCTGGAATTATAGACAAGAAAAGCACAAGTCTCATTCGTGGAGCCTATTATTGGGGGGATAAAATACACAAATACACAAGAGCATAAACACAAAATAATTAACCAAGAAAGACACCATAATTTGTAAATACTCAAGAAAGCATTGCATTTCACAATTCACATCTTGACCTAATTTTAGAAAGGGATTTAGCCAGAGCCTTGAGTTGGGGATTTAACTGTAAATGTTTACTCAAGATGCAAAGTTTGCCCAGAGCCTCAGAACCACAGGCATCCTCCACCTGCTGCCCAGCACACATGGCCACCCCCCAGAGCCCACTTTCTCACTTGAGGAAATAAGGCTAATGCAGGAAACATTTAACTTCAGCTCTCTGCCAGCTCTGTATTGACCTTGTATGTTCGGCTCTGTAATTTTAAGACTTCATAAATATAAAAATACTTACTTTTTATCTTCAGTTTGGCTTTAATTTCTCTTCTCTGGGAGAACTGTAAACCTGCCAACTTTAAAGTTAGTTGATCTATTTATTCTGAGCTATAGGAATACAGAATAAGTCAGCTGTTATTTTTTTAAAAGTTAGGGCAGTCTTAACCAATATCCTAGGGAAAAAGTTTATAGCATGCATTAAAAGTGAAATTTGGTTTATTTCCATGATTTTGGAGCAATTCAATGTGCATATATTTACTGCTTAGGTGCACGTTGTGCACCTATCATAGAAGTAAAGGAGTTTGCGATATTTTCTATGGGTATCCTCTCAAATACATTTTACTTTTCTGAAACTCTTTTGTGTTTTTCTGACCACAGCCTCATAGGATCACCTGAGGGCAGGTCTCACTGTGTTGGATCCTGATTTATAAAATCAATGTAGGATCAGCTATGGACAGCAGCTGTCCTGACCCTGCCTGCTCTGAAGGTGACTTGCTGTTTGTTCTGGGTGTTTCTGGGTTCTCTACCGCTAACTTTCTGCCAATGGTCACATCTGCAGTCAGAGCTAGGTCATCTGGAGAAGAAGGGTCAGAGGGCAAGGGTCCAGGGCCTTAATTCAGACCTTCCCACCAGGGGGCTATGGGCACAGTGGTTATGCATCTAGCTGTCTACTCTTGGAGCAAGTCTTATGGGACTGCCAAAGCTAGACATCCAAGCAAGCAAGAACTAACACAAGGGAGAACGTTCCAGTAAGGAATATTAGGGGCATCTGGACAAGTGGTGGAGTTTGGTGGTGGTTTTATTAGAGACAGGCATTTGGTATCAAGGCCTGCATCAGCAGGTAGAGGACACGTGGCTTAGATTCAAGTATGAGAGTATATGCTGGTGAGGTATGCGGATGTTTTCAGAAACACAGACTAAAGTCCAAATCTCAGGGCACTGGGAAACAGGAGAGATAGAAGGCACAACCTTAGCAAAAAGCAAAGGAATCCAGCTGCCCAAATTAGAGTGAGTGTAGGTGGAAGAGATAAATTCAGTTATAATGACTGAAATAAAGATTCAGAACAGAACTTTTAGCAAATGTCCTTGGAGTCTTTTAGAGATTTGAATTGTTCAGCTGCAGGGAGAGGGGCTGAGATAGGACAACCTGACCCAGAGATCAGTGAATCCTTCCTGAGGCACGGGACCTCGGGGTCACTGAATATAGTACACTTCCTGAAACTTAAAGTGTCTTTGAAGGATTCATGTAATTCTCCACATGCAGTTTTTTTTTCCCTTTTACCCTCTCAGTTCTATATTGTAATCCTTCTATATTCCTGATTTATAGCGCCTCTTCCTTGTTATTCCTGGAGACTCAAATACCTGTGTGCCTACTGAACACCCACTATGTACAGGGGCATTGTGTTGGATGCTCTGAGAGTTCCAGGGTTCAATAAGGCAGAGTCTAAATCTCCAAGATGCTGACGCTATTGTGATGAGGCACAACAAGGGTTCAAATAACTGCAAGTTGAGAGGCTATGTTATAGATGTGACACTTGTGGTCTAGAAGGCCCCAGTGGTCTAGGGGTGGAAATAGGATTCCAGGAGTGTTCATGGAAGGCTTATCAGAAAAAATCTTGTCTGAGCTGAACCTTGGAAAATAGACTCTCTGTAGGTATGGAGGAAGGGGATAAAGCTGAAGAAAGAGCAGGTGTACAGATAAGAAAGCATTTTCTGGACTTGGCATTTAGGAGAACAAGGAGAGAAGGTTAGAATGGAAAGGTAACCTTGCACAGACATGCCCTCACATGGTAGAGCACTATGTGTCAGGTTAATTCCACTAAGTTACACTGAAGCTTCCTGTGGTAGTTCCAGAGCCTTCTTGAATAATTTATGCATAAGACTAATATGATGAAAGAGGTATTTCACTTTATGCAGGGTGAATCAAAGGGCACTTAGAGAAGAAAGCCATGTCAGACGGTGTGTGCACTTGTGAGACCATCATGAAGTACTGTGATGGCAACAATTTGATGAGGGAGAGAAAGGAATCAAAGATGCCTGCAGTTTTGCATTCGATTGGCTCAGAGTGTATTGGTACAATAAATAGCATTAGGAAAATTAGGAGGTGGAGTCTGTCGTGTGTGTGTGTGTGTGTGTATGTGTGCGCACACGCACGCACGCGTGTGTGTGCATTTGACTAGGCGAGGTAATGAATGCAGCAGATTGAAGTACAAATAGAAGGTTGATTAGGCAGCCAGCTGAAAATAGATGTGAACATGTTCAGGTAATTAGGATGTGGTGCCACGGCTCAGGGGATATGCTAGGGATTGAGACAGAAGAGAGGTCAGAACCTTGGATTTCATACTCATTTAAGGCACAGAAGGAAAATGAGGCACAGGAGAAAGAAACACGATCACTCAGAATAGATGAAAACCAGAAAATGTGTTACCAAGCCAAGTGATGCAAGTTTCATGTAGAAGGCATCATACCTTGCTCTATATTAATTTTAAAATACACAAACACACACATAGCAAGATATATATATATATATATATATATATATACACACACATACACTGATATATATATACACAAACACACTGAGATATATATATTGAGATATATATATATTGAGATATATATATATATATCTCAGTGGGATATTGATGGAACTGTAGGTCACCAATAAGGCAAATAGAGTGTCATAACTAAACAAGTAAATACATCCATTAATATCCATTTTTAGAACATAAATTGCTAAAAAAAAAAAAAAAAAGGCAATCGAAGTCCCCTGTGTCCACTATAAAAAAAAAAACCAACGTTCACTGCACAAATAATGTTTAGATTTGGTTCTTTGGTGAAGTGTCTGGGCACAACCTTCTTATCTGTTTACATCATGGGTCAAGAAAGGAACCAGTAAGACTGCAAGAAAGCACGTTCTCCAGATCTATCACAGAAACAAAGGACTGAATACCACAAATTCTCACTCATAAGTGGACCTTGAACATTTATCATGACACTCCAAGGAAGGGATTGGCAGTAGCTAGACACTGCCAGGGAGGAAGGAAGGGGGGGCACATAGCATCAACCAAGGGTACCTGATCCTTGGGTATCAGGTGGAGGACCAATGGGAGGCCCAAACTTCACCTGTACGTAGACCAGTTATGTACCTAATCCTGACTTATACCCCACATCTTTAAAATCAAATATATTTTAAAAACAAAAAAACACAAAAAGAAAGCTCGTTCTTATCTGCCTCTGGGCTCAGGAGCTTCTCTGTTGCCAGCAGCCCACGCCTCCCTTCAGGCTTGGAGCCCAGCATCATAGCCCCAGGCTTCCTTGGGTGTTTCCCTTCATGAGCTGGAAGAAGGCACTGTGGGATTTACTGTTGTGTGGTGTTTGAAAAGTTGTACAATCTGTGGAGTAAAGTGGGATGCTTTGTGGGTATTTGCAAAAACCGATATTGGACATAAAAGATACAAAATTTCAGTTAGACAGGAGAAATAACTTCCAGAGATCTATTATACAGTATAGTATTACAGTTAAGAGCAATGTATTGTATACTTGAAAATTGTGAAGAGAGTAGATCTTATGTTCTCACCACAAAACATAAGTAGGTGAATTAATACATATGTTAATTAGCTTGATCCAGCCATTCTGCAATGTGAACATATTTCAAAACATCATGTTGTACACCATAAATGTATACAATTTTTATTTCTCAGTGAAAAACAAAATAAACAGTATCACAACTAGTTCTTCGGGACCAGTGATCAAATGGTTCACCCTAAGGGAATACTGGGTTTAGGGCAAACTTTCCAGAAAACATCTGCCTTATACTTCAAGTTAAATAGGATATTTTTTAAAGAAAACCATGAGATAAGATAAAGATGTATAATGAGAGTAAAATTACAGACTTACTACAGAGCTCGCGAGACATAATTATGGACAACCTACAACTGCATTGTATTTAGTGTTATCAAGAGCTCATCTTTGACATACTCTTGGTGTTAGCAAGCATGGCTTATATTATGTATGAATTACTTGGGTATAGATGTAAATACCACATCTATATTTAGACTCTCATGTTAGGTTCTGCCTAGAACTCTATGAACAATTTGTTATTAGAAAATTTATGGTCAGTAATTTGTAGACATGTCAAAAAATATACCAGAATGAATTAATAAAGTCACATTTAACAGATGGTTCTTAAAAAAAAGTCCTCAATGGAATGCAGTACACTGAACTCGAGCGAATATGGAAGACGATACATTCTTGTCTGAATGTCTTCACAGATGTCAATGACAGTAAATGCTAGACAGAGAAAATAAATTCTGGACTTTTTAGTGGGAAAACTGCTTCAAACAATTTATTTCCCCAGAATCTCAGTCACGTAAAGTTAGCATCATAGATCATCGTATCTTGATCTCTTGTGCATATGAATTAAGGAGAAGTGGTAAATTTTAAGCAGAGTCTCAAGGTCAAGGTGGCCCTAAGTTTAGCTTCTTGAATCTAGACCACTCTTATTATAGTGGAAATACGTTTTTGATCAACCCACTATTGACCATGTGCTCTTCCCTAAAGCTATGTTTACCTTTAGAGAAAGGGTACAACTGGGTTTTCCTTGGGATTTAGGATAGGAGAGGCTTTGTTCTTCATAAATTACTGGAATAGCCTTAGGTTTTCATACCCTTTTATTCAATACTACTTAAACAAATGAACAAAAAACTGAACTTGGAGGAAAGAAACTTCAGTGTTAATACTAGTTTTTGTACTAACTAGGTATATTACTAGGTCCTTTAAGTTATGGCCACTCTACTCTTAATTTTTTTTTTTTTTTTACTTGGGATTTCACTCTGTCTCCCAGGCTGGAGTGCCCTGGCATGATCAATGTGATCACTTCTCACTGTAGCCTCAACCTCCTGGGCTCAGGCGATCCTTCCACTTCAGCCTCCCGAGTAACTGGGATTCCAGGCATGCACCACCATGCCCGGCTAATTTTCTGATTTTCCGTAGAGACGAGGTTTTGCTATGTTGCCCAGGCTGGTCTCGAACTCCTGGGCTCAAGCAATCTGCCCACCTTGGCCTACCAAAATGCTAGGATTACAGGCATGAGCCACTGCACCTGACTCTTAACTTAAAAATCACATTCCTTTTCCAGCATAAGCAATATTTTATTAGAGTTTATGCCATTCTTAGAAAGCCATTATTAGAAACTGATATCTAAATGAGTATCTTTACATTTCTCTAATCTTTCTCAGATTTTGCCAGAACTCATAATGTCTAAATATGTCAACCGGATGACCTCGTGACCTCTATAAAATAATAATAATAACAACAATAAAGTCCTGCTTGAGCCCACTGAGAAAGTTATTTGTTTTAAAAAGATAAATGTATTTTAGTGCTAGTTCATGGGGCTGGATTGGATTATGCAGTGCAGGTGAGACGGTTTTCATCCTGATTCTGATACCAACTCTTACGAGTGTTCTATACCATCCACTTCCATGAGAAGAGCAAACAGTAGGAACGGTGAGTCATTACTCATAAAGATGACAGAAAAGCAGTTTTCCAATGCTAAAAGTGACATTAATGATATATAATCATGGCTCAGGATATTCTGATTGCCCTCGTTTTTGTCGGCTGCAGTGGCTACGGTAAAGCGCCGTTGCTGGGTGTATGCTGCAAAGAGATGGCCCTCTTTCTGATGTCACATCCCATTTCTTGAAACCCTTAATCTGTGTGATTTATAGGTCATCTTTAAAGTAGAGATGTATTCACTGACAGCGAGGTTCTAGAAAGAGTCAGTCCAGCTCTTCCTAAGTAATATTCGCTCCTGAAGTCTGGATTCAACAAATGTTTATAAGTACCGGATATTTTCACATGTTTAATCCCCTCGTATCCTCGCAAGAGCCTGTGAGGTGGGTCCTGTTGTATCCATTTTCATAGATGAAGGTGTACTAAATTAGGAGGCTGCAGGTCACACAAGTAGCAATGGTATAACCAGATCTGAACTGTTCCTAACAAGAGTGCGTACTGAAGGACTCCACCTGTTAGGGTCTGTGTGGTAAGAACAGGTACAAAGATGCCTTTGCAACCCGAGCATGGTGGCTCATGCCTGTAATCCCAGGCATGACTGAGGCAGAAGGATTGCTGAGCCCAGGAATTTGAGATCAGCCATACCTGTAATCCAGTACTTTGGGAGATTGAGGCAGGATGATTTCTTGAACCCAGGAATTCAAGATCAGCCTGGACATCATAGAGACCTTGTCTCTACAAAAACTTTAAAAAAATTATCTGGGCATGGTGGTGCATGCTTGTAATCCCAGCTACTTGGGAGACTGAGGTGAAAGGATTGCCTGAGCCCAGGAGGTCAAGGCTCCAGTGAGCCGTGCTGGTGCCACTGCACTTCAGCCTGGGTGACCGAGTAAGAAACTGACTCAGCACAAACAAACAATAGAGGCCTATGCAGCTACTGATAAAGGAACTGAAGCCATGGTCTCATGAATAAGGAGAGTAAATAACTGCCTAAGAAAACAACTTAAAAGATCCCACACTGATGCAGAAGCCCAGCAAACCCAGATCTTCCTGAGCTTTCAATGAAAGGACAGTCCTCACATGCCCAAGGCTTGGATTGGATGGGAAAAGTTGGTGTTTTTCAACCACAGCCCCTCAGTCTAAGTGAGCCCTCAACCATCTTTGAAGTGCATGAAGAATAACTATGTCTGCATTGTGGTCTCATCATCCCAAGCTTTAGTAAACTGCTGTACTGACCAGGTCTGTCCAAACCATAGTACACTTGGGAGGTTTATGCCTTCAAGATAGATATCCTCTAGCTCTGTAACTGAATGTTTTTAGTTCCCACTCAACCTCTCCGCTACCTTTGGATCCCAGTTTAGACCAAGGACTGAATCACAGTTGAGTGCTGGTTTTGGAGTCAGACAGCCAGAATTGGATTCCTTTTTTGTCACCTACTGGCTGTGTGCCCTTGGGTAAGATACTTAACCTCTCTTTCTCTCCATTCACTCTTCTGTAAAATGACAATAACAGCAAACGGCTATCACATATAGTTAGTGGGAAGGAGCAGTACAGAAGTGTATATAAATGCTTTATTTGCTTTGGGTCCTTCATTGATCATCCTTAGGCTGATAAGTACACATATGTAGGTGTCATTATTTTTCTTTAAATGTTTCTTTTTGATTCTTTTCAACCTTTGCCTTTTTGCTCTTTTCTTATCTCTATCTTCTCACCAATGCTCTTTAATTTCCTATTTTATAAGTGAATGTAACATCCAGATCCACTTTCTATTTATTTTACCTCCAACAACCCCATCTTTGGAGGAAAAAAAAGTACATTCCCAGCTCTAATGATCGCCTAGGTTCCGATCAAGATCAAATTGAGATGCATATTAAATAAGTGACTTTTGAGAAATCAGTGCATGCCAAGTTCTGGGAGAGTTTCTCTTCCATGCATTTTATTGATTTCTCGCAGGAGCATGTATTGCTATTATTTTGATATTAAAGAAGAGAAAGTTAAGTTTCAGAGAGATTTACTAACTTGCCCTAAGTCTCACAGTAGGTAGATAACAGTTATCACTGCTTGCTGCCTGCTGAGCCATAAGAGGCTCATTTTTCACAAACCATTTACAGATTCATTTACAAGGCATGGAATAATGTTCTGGAGAATTCCAGCAGTATGGCAAATGCCAGGTAAACTTAACTTGAAAAAGATAGTATAGTACAAAGAGCCGAGGGCCAGTTTTAAACCTTCATTGGGAATCTTATTTTAGCCACTTAGGGTCTATGGCGTCTCAAGCTAGTCACATAATCATTTCAATCTCCGTCTTTCTCATCTGAAAAATGAGAAGCGTAACCTTATTGATGTGTGAATTTTTAAATTGCATAGACCAGAAAGGTGTTTGTAAATCTTTAGTCGTCGTAGAAATGTAAGTTGTGTTAACGTTATTGTTTATTTTTTTAGATCAGTTCTGCCTGTAATCTCAGACACAGATTGGAGAATATTAATAACTAAGGGAAAAGATTTAGTCTGATTAACTGAACTTGTGCTTTTTATAAAATCATATGTTGATTTGGATAGTAGAGTAGTAAACTCTACTAGCATCAAACTGAATTTGGGAGCCCTTTTAGCCAATTTCTAAGTGAGGCTCTATATAGCCAGTTAAATTTTATTGGTCAATAAAGCTATGTCTAATTCGACTCCTTCTACTTCCCAGGGTAGTTTATTGTGCTGCTATCTAACTGGTTTTTGGAGATTTCCATCCTAATGAAACTAGAACACAAGAAGATGTGTAGATTACATCGTTGGTTCATTTAATGGGCCAGGACAAGGGGGTGTAGCTGTCTCTTTAATCAAGCAGGCCTTAGACTGTTTCATGAGAGTAACCCAGGTGCTGATCACCTTAATGACAACACTATTTTAAAAAGCATTTTAAACACATTATACTGTAGATTATTCTATTTTTTTTTCCTAATGGAGCTGTCCTTGAAGGACCATTATGCCATTCCTTTCAGATGTTTAATAAAGCACGAGATTATAATGATCATGCTTGAGAATAGGTTTTGTGCAGCTGGGAATTGCAATATAGCAATCTTCGGTCAAATCATCAAGATGCTAAAATGTATTTTTAGTGGAGTGGTGATGGGGGCTTTATTAAATTGGTCTAATTAGTATTCCCTAGGATCATTCATACAATTTTATTTTTAATTATTATCATCCTAATCAAAACACATGCATTTATGATTCCTTTGTGCATATTCCTGAGTTGAGATCTATGCGAGTTTCAGCCCAAGCCTTCCACAGGCTTATAGTTGGAAACAACCCTAAAGTTTGTGTAACCAGCTAAATAAAGTATAGATATGCTATTCACTGTAGAAGGTACTGCTGTGAGTGAGGGCTCCTGAGTGTTCTTGTTTGCATTTAAGGATGTATATTGTAGTTATTAGTGGCCCTGTGTTGGACATGTCACCTTGTGAGAATTAAATGAGAGATGTTTTATATTATGTAAGCCCTTAGCACCAAGCCTTTAGCAAGTGTTCAGCAAATGGTGGCTCTTTCTTTAAAATAATATGCTGAACATCAGATAATGTTTAACCAGTAAATTTATACTATGTCCCATGTGATTTCTAAACTGTTTTAATCACATTGCTCTTAACAGTTCAGATTTTTAAACTCTAGAGCCAAGGGTCTAACAAAACAAGTTGAATCTCTTTTTTTTTCTTCAGTATCATAGCATTAAAAAAAAGGCATTCCTAGTGACTCAGTTCCATTAAAATGATACCTGTGTCTTCTCATGTACGTGCAACATGTAGGAGGGAGGTTTGAATGGGATCAGAGTCTTTCTCCTGAAAGTAAGGAGCTAGGAACCCTCCGTGGAAAAGTCAGGGATGTTAGAGCTCTGGAAGCTACAAGAGGTGTCTTCTTTGTGGCTCACAAAATGTCAGAATAGGAGAGGAGGAAAATAAGAATCTCTGAGATGAGGGACCCAGTTGGAAACTGTCAGGTTTCTGAGGCCTAGTTAAGGAAGAGACTGCAGGAGCTGCCCCCGGGATGCAGGGCTAGACTGAGGGATGGATGCAGCTAGCAGAAACAGGAACAAAGCCTAGTTCAACCAATACAATATTTTTTTGATTTCAACTTCATTGTTTTGAATAAATCTAATTTCTAATCACCGTTAATAGAGATTTTAATAAAAATAATCCGTGACATAGGCTTGACTGTGGCTTAGCTCAGGCAGAATTTCATTGTGTCCTGGTCTTCAGCATAGCATCCCGGCATAATCAAGACTCCCAGTTTAATGATTGGGATCTATTATGTAACAGGAAAGAAGGGATTTGATAGGACCTAATTGTGTGCCTACTATGAGCAACACACTGTGTAGCCCAAGCTAGGTGGATGTCACTTATAGTAGTTTTCATGGAGTCCTTTTGAAGTGTGTGTCATCATACCCTTTTCTCTTATAAGGTGAAGTGACTTGCTAATGGCCATGTTTTGGGAGGCAAGCCTGATGCCAGAGTTCATCACTTTTCTTTAGGGTACAATCTCTTTCCTGGCTGATAGGCTTTTGGAAGAGAAATGAGCCCAAGGAACCTCTCATGCACACCTGCCTACCCACTCCCATCTCATTCTTGACCCCGAACCCGAGGTCTGGGTCATATCGATGTGTGCAAATACCTTCTTGACTTTTCTCCTGCCTCTATTTGTTGCCTCACAGATAACAGGAAATAATATAATTGGCCATCACCCCTTTAGATATAAATGATAATGATACATATCTAGTTTTTAACCTTACTCATTTTTCATCCTCCCAAAATGGGAAAAATAAACTACTTTGTTGTTCTTTGCCGTTGAAAATGAACTCACGAGTTCAGCAAGTGGTGTGAACTGCATTTTGAAAGTTTCCATAGAGCATGAGTAATTGGGCAATTTAGCACAGTACTTCTGGCAGATGCATTTTGTAGAACTTTTCTTCCATCTATTCAGGAATTCTTTGCTCGGGAAAAACTCAGACTGCATGCAGTTATGTGTTTTTATGTGAAGGTGGCACATACTCACCATTCTTTTGTTTTATAAAATTACTGGAGATGATTTTTTTCCCCTTTGTGGTAAGCTGCTATAATCTGTCTTCGAAAGTACTTTTAAAATACCAAAGATGAAGTTCTATTTCCTTCACAGATCATTGGGTGCTTTGCCTTAGCACCTTGCATAATGAATGTCTCATTGGCATACTGCTTAAGCATCATTTAGTCACAAAACCTGAAGAAATTCCCTATTTGACTAGGAGTGGCTCTTTAAAACCATGGCAAGATGTACATGAAAATACAAGGAAAAAGAAAGCACAAGGTCATAAGAATTAATGTGGGATGCTTTCTCCATGAAATGATCTAGGCAAATCGGAAATAAAGAGCTCCTTAATTAAATTTGAAGAAATGGCAGATGATCTCATTATACTGAGTCTTCCCTCATCCCTAGTTTTAAAACAAGCAAGCCATTCCTCATGATCCTAAATAAGTACACGATTGACCTCCAGCATTGTGCTCAAACCATATGAATACTCGAGTGAGCTAAGCATTCAAATTATTTAAAGAACTCATGGGAACTAAATTTCCTACTAAATCCTTGAGAAAATCTCTTTTCCATATGCATTTGCAGAATGAAAAGCATTCGCTCCCACCTGTCTCTTTGATGAGAGAAGAAATTAGAAGTGCTATGGTAGGTGTTGTGCTAGAAGAATAAGGTCAGAGGCCAGGGTAATGTCCCACCTACAGCTACAATACATAAGCCAGCGTGTATGGAAGTGAAGAAGGTCTTCAATATGGAGAGGACTTCTGGTTGACATAGTGAAGTGGCCACACATATTTATATATTTCCCCTTTCTAAAACTAACTTTCTAAAACTCTTCTAAAGTGAGATTAAGGGAATTAAAGGGGGTATTAACTTACAAGAACCAAGATAACAGGAAAGGAGGAGACAATTAAACAAACTTTGGTGGAAATTGAGTGGGGGAGTGATGGTTAATGTAGCAGCCGTGGATATTTAATCTTATACGTGATAAAAAAAGTGGGATGTTAATGCATAGTGATTCCATTTGCTCTGCAGACTCCCTTGAAATGCCTACCAACTGGATCCTCAGGCCTCAAAACAGGTGGGGTAAATGACATGGCAGGTATGCCATGTGCCCTTCCTCACCCATAGAAAACATGTGAGTATTGTGAGTATCATGAGTACCATTTTCCCTTTTCATGGGGTGGGGGATGGTTTGTTTTCTGAAAATTTTGAACCGAGAGGCTCCAGATAAGAGGATAAATAGGGTAGAAGGCAGCATGGGAAATAAAAGGGGATATGAATGAAGCTCTAAAATCTGAATTCGAGGACCTCACTTCCCAGTGTACCAGGAGCCAGATGTGTTTCCTCTTCATCAAGGAGTTCAGGGAAACAAATTCAATGGCTCCAGAGTAAAGACTTCAAGGTTCTTAAATGTGTGGGTATCCCAAAGAAACGAACAGCTCATAGCCTGGTCATTCTAAGCTCACCAGTCAACAAGTCCTGACAAAGTACAGGATAAGCTTCTCCTTTGCCCCATAAACTTCCTTAAGCCTCAGTTTTAAGTGGGAGTTAGCAGACAAGGATTATCAGACATTTGAGAGAAGCATCGTCTATGAAATAGCAAAAACAAACAAATCATAAAATAATAATCCAGAGGAAACAGAGGCAAAATAGGGATCAAAATAAAAGGTATGTATGCCTCCCCTCACATTCATACATATAATAAGTATTCTCCCAGAGTTAAAGCATTGTATCTATGAAATAAGAACTGAATACTGAAAAAAAATCAAGGCATAAAAAATAATTCTTAGGATTTGAATATATGCTATTTGAAAAAAAATGATTCAATAGATTGGGAAAGAAAATTAAGAAAATTCTCTAAAAAAAAAAAACCGACAGAGGCTAATAGAAGGACAAAGCTAATTATATTAGAGAATTGATATGGGAAGCCAACCCTCAGTTGATAGGAATTGCAGAAAAAAATAGAGCGATCCAGAAAAAGACAATTATTACATAAATAGTTTATTATTTTTAAATTTTAGATTCGAGGGATACATGTGCAGGTCTGCTACATGGGTATGCTGTGTGATGGTGAGGTCTGGGCTCCTAGTAAGTCTATCATTCAAACTGTATGTTAGTGCCCAATGGGCAGTTTTTCAACCCTTGTCCTGCTTTCTCTTTCCCCTTTTAGGGGTCTCCAGTGTCTGTTGTTTCCATCTTTATGTTCATATGCACCCAGGATTTAGTTCCCACTTATGGATTTTTGAAAATACAATAAAGGAAAGCATTACATAGGTGAAATTATTTTTGATTTAGAAATCTGCACCCAGCAAAACTCTCCTTTCTGTGAGAGTAAACATAAGACCTTTTTATGAGGACTCAAATATTTTACTCTAGTGAATACCCTTTTAAGAAAGATACTGAAGAATATTCTTCAGCAGAATGAGGGAGTTATTCCTGAGAGGGAAAACATAAAATCTAACAAAAGACATCCTGGACAGGGAAAAAGCAAAGGGAAGTCCCAATATGACAACTGGATCATTTATTAACTCTTTTAAGAGGAAAACTTGAAGCCGGGCTCAGTGACTCAGCCTGTAATCCCACACCTTTGGGAGGCTGAGGTGAGTGGATTGCCTGAGCCGGCGGGTTCGAGACCCACCTGGGCAGCGAGACCTCATCTCTACAATAAATCAGAAAAAAATCAGCCGGGAGTGGTAGCGCACGCCTGTAATTCCGGCTACTCAGAAGGCTGAGGCGGAAGGAACGCCGGAGCCCAGCGGGTCGAGGTTGCGGTGGCCGGGAGTGGCCACTGCACTCCAGTCTGGGCGACAGAGTAAGACTCCAACTCAAAAAAAAGAGGAAAAATTGAACAAAAAAAATGTTTTAACTGGCTGAGGAATAAACAATATTTAGAGTCATAGTAATGTACAGACTGACCATTGACCTAAACCTAATTTATTATGAACCACATTGAGAAGAGGGGGGCGTGGAGTGTTTTAGTTGTTCCAACACCTCAACTACAAGCATATCAAAAGTTGATAATATTTTAAAAAATTGTATTATAAGCATATCATTTAGAAATATAGGGATTAATAACAGAGGAAATATTTTTAAATGTATCCAATTGCTTCCTGAATTATAGATTTCGGAAAAACCAGAAGTTTCTCATCAAAGGATTCTCTGATTTTACAAACAGAAACAACCATATTAAATAAGCAAAAACTTGGAGAGACTGAACAAATGTTTATAGAGTTTAGGGTATTAATAAAATAAAATCTGACTGGTATATATTTAATGATATACTAATTAATTATGCTACATAATGATTAGGACTTTATAGTAAATATCTTAACTGGGTATAAATTGATAGAGTTTTTATACAGCCAAATCAAATGTTCTATTTTTTTAATTTTGAAAAATATAGTTTTCCAACTAAAATAACCATAATATATAAGCAAAAACTTGGAAAGATGGAACAAATGTGCATACAATTTCATAGATACACACATATAGTAGATATTTTGTATGAATAATTAATACCATTGTCCACGCTTTTTATGGGATAGCTATTACTTTCCATTTTTTCTTTTTTTCTCTTTCTGCTTTCTTATTCTGTTTTTCTTCCTTCTCTTCTTTTTTCTTCTCCTTCACCTACAGCTCATCTTCTTCCCCACAGCCACAAGTTTTAAATTTAAAAATCTCACTAAGTGCCAAGCAAATATTGTATTTAAAATGTCTTAAAAACCACTCATAATCACAACATTGTAACATTTCAGAGCATTAAGCATAAATTAAAAATATGAGTTACCACGAGGAGATAAGAGACCATTTTTTTGAAGGCGTGAAAAGACTGACATCAGACTTCTCAGTAGCAACATTGGACACAAAAATAATATGAAAATATCTGAGGGGAAATAACTTTGAAGTAAATATTCTATGTGTATCTTACTCTATTATTTAATGAATACAGACAATATACAGATATTTCCAGCTACTGGAGGATCAGAAAAATTTTTACCCACAGATCCTGTCTAAAAGAACTGTCATCTTCTTATTTTATTTTATTTAAGATGTGGAGTACAATTCAAGATTAGGTATACAAGTGGTTATCATACAGGTAGAGTTTGGGCCTCCCTTTGATCCCCACTTCACTTGATGTTAGATCAGGTACCCTTATTGATGTTGTGTGCCCACCCTGCCTCAACAGTGTCCTACTACTGCCAATCCTTTTCTTATAGTATTATGGCAAATGTTTAGGGTCTGCTTGTGAGTGAGAACATGTGGTATTCAGTTCTTTGTTTCTGTGATAGATCACTGAGTATTATAGACTCTAAATCCATCCAAGTTGTTGTGAAATCCATGTGTTTGTACTTCTTTATGACTGCATAATATTTCATCATGTTGTTTTAAGGTGCATAAAAAAACCCAAATTGTCAGAAAAGTGATTGCTAATGAGTATGACTCCGTAAAGATTAATATTAACACATATGACAAAAGCCACTGAAAACAAAGCTGGGAGAATATATTTGGAACATGTTGCATGAATGCATACTTAATATCTTACATATATGAAACACTTATAAAGTTAATGTGAAATACAAATATCTTGATAACAAAACAAAGGAACATTTTTCAGCAGTGGAAAGGCTTATCACAGCTAATAAACAGATAAGTATAGGAGTCTAATCTTCTTGGGAATCAGGGAAGTGCACAAAAAGACAAAAATGAGATGCCATTTCTCATCCACCAAGTTGCTGAAAGAATGTCTTATACTGTGTATGTATGGGAATATAGCACAGCAGGAACTTTCATATACAGCTGGTGGAAATTTGTATAACCATTTTGGAAGGTCATCTGGCAGCATTTATGAAAATGAAAAAAGTGCACATTTTATGACCTAGGAGTTCCACTACCAGATCTCTAACACAGAGAAACCACCACACGTATGTTCAGATACACATACAACACATACATGAGTATTCACTATAATGTTATTGCAAATATAAGATAGTGACATGGTTAGCTATTCTGTAACATGTTAAGGAAGAAAAAAACAATAAAAATGAAGCAGAAAGAGAAAAAAAAGGAAAGTAATAGATGTTCCATAAAAAGTATGGACAATGGTATTAATTATTCATATGAAGTATATATATGTGTATATAGGTGTTCTGTAATATATTACAGTGTGTTTAACAAACACTATCATTTGACTCTCTGAATCTTTACATTCAAGTGCTTAGGTATTATGATTACTATTTCATCACATATTCCACATTCAGGCATAATGCAACATTTGTCATTTTAGAAACAAGTCATATCTGAAAATAGTGGGTTTGGGAATGTATTGTATACACTGTATGCCATATCTTTTTAATCTATAATCGATATGATTAAAGCGGTATGATTAACCCATTTTGGTGGTGTACTGTTTATCTTGCAGAAATTTTTATTCTGATATCTCAAATAATCCTTGGTTGCAACCCACTGCATTCTGAAATGAATTCTGCCCTCCTGAGCTTTAATTGCCTCAAGGAAAACATAAGTGTAGCCTGTGATAATACATTCATTTAAAAAATAATCCTTAAGTAAACAAGGAATTTACAAGCAAGGAATTTATTCTGTTGTGTAAGGAAGGATGAGGTAACACTGTCTACTCATACCCAAGCTTCAGCTTGCAATGAGTTAACTTCATGCAAAGAACGTTTTTGAATAGCTTTATGGCTCTGAAACAGATATAGTTTATTTTTTGAACGAGTCATGATCTCATAGTGAAAAGCGAATGGGTTTTACTTTATCCTTCTTTTCATTGTATCACTAACAGTTCCTGGCATCATACTGGGCTTCTACTAGATATTCAATAGCTACTTGCCAAATTACCTTAATAATATGACAGGCAGGAGAAGTTACTGTGTTGAGCTGTTGGCTGTTAACTTGAAGTAGAATGATGTTGCTTTCTGCAGGAAATTTAACATGATGAGTCTGGTCTTTATATTCTCCATAGTACTCTTGGTACCAGGCCAGCCATATTGCTGCAAGTCTGAAAAGGAGACTGGCACCAAGTATAGCAGAACAGAGAGATGCAACTAGTCTAGGTTCTTGGTAGTATCGTTGATCCAGCCCCCAGCCCATGCATTCTCTAGATATCCTAGTATCTAGATAATAAAAATAATAATTTTGCATGAGGTTGAATTTTCTCTTGCTTGAGGCTGAAAACATCACAAATGTTAAAGATCTCAAATAAAATGACTTTGCAGCTATCAAATATGCTAAAAATTATAAAAATTTTTTCATACCTCCCACATTTTCTTCTGAGTGAAGGGTAAGGGCAGGGAAAATAAATCAAATAAACTTTTGAAATAGAAATGATTGAATAGTCAAGTTGAAAGGAAATACAGACCAAGTATTCCAGCCCATTTATTTAAATAGAGAACTTGAGGCCCAGAGAAATAGAAACCTTGCTCAGGGCACTCAGCAAGTTTGTGTTGGCCACTTCATACAGTAATCGTAGGATTTTAGGTATCAAAAAGAGAGAGTATTGGCAAGGTGTGTTGGCTCATGCCTGTAATCCCAGCAATTTGAGAGGCTGAGGTGGGGAGATTGCTTGAGCCCAAGAGTTCAAGACCAGCCTGGTCAACATAGCGAGACTTAGTCTTTTAAAAAATAAGAAAAATTAGCTGAGTATGGTGTCATGTGCCTGCAATCCCAGCTACTTGGGAGGTTGAGATGGAAGGATTTCCTGAGCCCAGGAGATCTAGGCTGCAATGAGCCATGATGGTACTACTTCATTCTCATTCCAGCCTGAGACTCTGACGAGAGAGAGAGAAAGAGAGAGTGAGAGAGAGAGAGAGAGAGAGAGAGAGAGAATGAAAATGAGTTAACTAGGGAGAGGAGACTGAGATATTAACAAAACAACTACCATTGCAGTGTGGCCTTCAATGCATGCCCACCTAAACCTTTATAAGATCCTTTTAAAACTGCATCATTAACTTGAAAGGATTGTATAAGACTGAGGCATTATTATTTCATGCTTCATTTTATAGGAATGTACAATGTCAACACTTCTACTGTTGTTTATAAATAATTAATAATTATAGGTGCTTTAGGGAGTTGAGGGCATTTTGTAAACAATACCTATTTCTCTAGTTTGGTTTATAGCCTTTCAGGTTAATGTACAATCTATGACACTTGTTTCTTTCATCTGATTTAATTGTGAAATGTTTTAGTCTTAATTTTGGCCCTAAGTTTTTACACTGTACAGTTTTTTTACTCATACCTCTTTGCCTATTTAATGTTTAATATCATTTGTATTCCTACACCTCTGAATATTAAGCCACAGACAGGTTTTTCAGTCATATAAATTATACCTTCCATCAGAAATGCTGTTGGAATTAATATCCCAGATTAATGCGAGGTTGAAATCTAAGTATGTAGCACATTTAAAGGATGAACAAAGCTGCATGTAATTTAGGTTTGCAGCCTAAATTACAGGTCAGGGAGTTGAGACTTTGGGTCAACACATTATGTAGAGGAGAGTTTCATGACACACAAAACTAACCACCCCTTAGATCCTGGGTGTCCCTTGGCCATTCATCCTCTGTTTCGGTCAGTAAGCATTTATAGATCACTTACTTTATGCTCAACAGTGTACAAGACCTGGAAAACATGTTGGCATGGGTAAAAGTAAAGGACAGGTGACCAAGGACTAGCCGAAATGTAACAAGGAATAACACAGTGATCCTGCCCATGAAGAATATACCATCTAATGGGTGAGAAAGATAATCAGGTAATTATGGCATATTGTGGTAAGTGCTATAACAATGGTTTGACCAGAGTATTACTGAGCATATATGAGGTTGCATTTGTTTGAGGCTTCTCTGAGGAGGTAGCATAGAAGCTGGATCTTTAAAGATAAGTAGAATTCCATGTGTGGACAAGAGTAGAGAGGATGGGTATTTAGGCCAGAAAACATTATTCATAGTGGTAATAGTGTTCAGAAAATTATTGATGGAGCAGCTTGTATGGACTTCGGGAGATCTAAGATGGAGATGTACTTGGTGAAAAATTAAACTGAAAAATCTAGATGATAAAGGCTGGCTGGAGCAATGTGTGATAGTTAATATTGGGTGTCAACTTGGTTGGGTTGAGGGATGCCTAGATGTCTGGCGAAGCATTGTTTCTGGTGTGTCTATGACATTGTTTCCAGAGGGAAATTGACATATGAGTCAGTATAGACTGCAAGAGGAAAACCCATCCTCAATGTGGGTGGGCACCATCCAATTGGCTGCCGGAGCAGCCACTTCAAAGCAGACGGAAGCTGGGGGATAAGTAGCTTGCTGAGTTTCCTTTTGCTCTTTCCCTCTTTTCCCTGTGCTTCCTTTCCTCCTGCCCTTGGACATCAGATTCTAATTTCTTTGACCTTTGGACTCTGGGGCTTGCACCAGCGACCTCCTTAGAAGGCCTCAGACAGTAAGACTGCACTGTTGGCTGTCCTGGTCTTGAGGCTTTTGAACTTGGACTGAGCCACAGTACCAGCTTTATTCATTGCCCAATTTGCAGATGGCCTATGGTAGGACTTTGCCTTGAAATCATGTGAGCCAGTCTTCCTTAGTAAATTCATATATAGATGAATTGATATATATATATGAGTCTAGGTCTTAGGTATGTTAGTGGTAGATAAGGAGCTCTCTCTCTCTCTCTCTCTCTCTCTCGGTGTGTGTGTGTGTGTGTGTGTTTGTGTGTGTGTGTGTGTAGCCATTAGAAAGGCTTGGAGAGAACTGGCTCAGTTTCCTTTACAAATTAAACCTAGTGTTTAGGAAAAAGAGAGGAACTAAACAGAATCTGTATATTTATACTCACCTTCTATCAACATGGACTTAAAGTTATTGAACATGGATACTGATCTATCTATCTATCTATATATGTATATATATATATGTATGTGTGTGTATATATATATATACATATATATATATATATATATATGTATATATATATATCCTAGTGTTTTTCCCTCTAGAGAACCCTGACTAATACACAATGTAAGGAATGTTCACGCAATGCATTTACAGCACTATTTAAAAGTCAGGGCTATGTTCCTCCTCTCCACACATGCTCATGTTGTATATTGATCAACTCTGCTTGCTGATCAGTTATTAGTTGGTCTATTCATCCTAATCTGCTATGGCTAGGCCACTGTGCACATGCATCAGTTGAACAAAGATGACCTTCTGTCATATTTAAAGAGTAAGAGGCTACATTCCACTGCTAGGACATGGAGTGATGTTTAAGATCACATCCAGAATTATGTAAATAAGGAAAATTATACACTGGATATCAGCAAACAAACAGGAAGAAGATAGGGATTCTGCTATTAAACAATACATGCATGTTTATCTGTGTCAGGTTCTTCTTTATTAGTAAGTTAACAGTATAAGGACTTCTTATCATGCATGTGCTTCTCTGTATAACAAATTAATCTCCGAGATTCTTTCTTTCTTTTGGAGTTTCTGCTATCTTTGCCAAGGCTAAGTTCACAGTAATTGTTGCTGAAAAGAAGTTTACCCATGAGTCTAGGTCTTAGGGATGTTAGTGGCAGATAAGGCGCTCTCTCTTCCTCTCTCTCTCTCTCTCTCTCTCTCTCTCTGTGTGTGTGTGTTGTGAAATGCAGAAAACAACATACTGAAGGAAAACCCAGAGTCCCTGAAATTCAGCAAGTTTAAGTCCCCACTGCATATATGTGTAATGTGTACTTTTTGCTTTGAGGGCAGAGTATACATAGAGTCATAGAAATACAGACCCTGACAGTGCACAATGACATGAAAGCTCATCTGGCCTAAGCTAGAGCACTGGGTTCTTTTTTTTTTTTTTTTTTTTTTTTTGAGTTGGAGTCTCACTCTGTCGCCCAGACTGGAGTGCAGTGGCCGCTCCCAGCCACCGCAGCCTCGACTTGCTGGGCTCCGGCGATCCTTCTGCCTCCACCTTTCAAGTAGCTGGAACTACAGGCGTGCGCTACCACACCTGGCTGATTTTTTGATTTATTGTAGAGATGAGGTCTCGCTGCCCAGGCGGGTCTCGAACCCGCAGGCTCAGGCAATCCACTCACCTCGGCCTCCCAAAGGCGTGGGATTATAGGCTGAGCCACCCAGCCCGGCTTAGGCAGGTTCTTAACAGACAGTCAGAAGACCTGAGTTCTAGTCTAGGTTCAGGAATTTAAAATTGCTGTTAGATCTTGGACAAGTCCCTTAGCCTCTATTTATTCTCAGTGTACAGAGCTCTGTGGGGACACAAATTAGAAAATGCTTGTGAACTTCCTTTGAGGTGGGAAAATATATTCTAATTACTATCATTATCACTACTTATAGTAAGTAGTAAGAACATTGTTACTATGAAATTTTTGATCATTTAAATAGAACTAGACTATATTTTACCTCGCTATGCTCTGTAGGGAAAAGTTTTTCATGCCAAGTTTGGAAATAAATCAGATTCAATAGCACATTTTTAATGTGCTAAAATATTTTCAAATGCTTTCCAATGCCATTTGCATATAAACAATTTGCTAATTACAGATAGATTATTCAGTTATTAAAATAGTCCCTACAGGATATATATTTGGCAGTATTTTAGTAGTGACTTTTTCTTATTTTACTTCAAAAACTTGATTTGTATTTCTTTAAAAGTATTTCATTGTGGGTTTATTTTTGTGTGTGTCAATTTACTAGCTCCCACTTCATACCCAATTTCTTTCAAATATTCTGAATCAATGAATCTTTAGTGAATTAGTTCATTCAGTGCTTGAAAAGGTTCTTAACTCTATAAATATTAAGCTTGTGCGCTGTTGATGCTGCCTGGGTCTCTGTCTGCCTATGATAAACTATTGCATTCAAGACACAGGAGCAATAAAAGGCAATGATTGTCCATCTTCCAAGATGCATATTGGAAAAAAAGTCCCAGGGAACAATATCTTATCCATTCTAATTGCAAGGAGCAATGATAGACATTTTGTGTAACACCAGATAATCAAAAAATCATTCACCTATATCAGACTTTGGAGTGTAGTGTTTGCATTTATATTTGATATGATGGTGGTTATCTTATTCAATGAGCAAATCATTTACAATGTTACAATGAAGCCTCACTCTGAAGATGTAACTCAAGGACATGGTGCAGAGAAAAGAACCTAGACTAACTAGGTGGGTGTTAAGAGTTCTAATCCCATTTCTGCCACCAATGAGCTTTGTAGCATTAAGTAAGTTGTGTCACTTCTCTGTAATTCCCTTTGCTCATAGACATTAAGATACAGTTGAAAGTCAGAATGTCTTAGAGCTGTTTTCCTAATTGTATTCCCTCCAGCTCAATATCTCCTGGTCTACTTTTGATAGAAATAGTGTTGTTATATTCCTAATCAAAGTATCTTTTTAACTTCTCTCAAAACTTTTGTAGAATTGGTAAACTATTTGGCTTAGCTGTTCATTTAAACAAGAAAAGAAATCTACAGGCCAACACCAAGCAAGATGTCATCAGATAATGACATCAGCTGATTCAAGAAATAACATTTTTTTAATAAACCAGGAAGCCTGTGTTTTAGCCATTCTCTGCTGTAGACAAGTTGAGCGACTTTGGGTGAGTCACCGTTTGGGGCTAACCTAGTGGTATTTCCAGAGTAACTGAAGTTTTAGACACTCACTGATCCCTTTACAGTGTGAATGTGATATGGTATGATTCTGTGCTAATAATCTGACATAAGTAAGTTATGTGCTGGGAAATGAACAATATAATCTCCCTTGAAGAATTAAGTGCTGCTAGTTTATATCTGAGTTGATAACTTTTTCTGATTAGAGATATTCTTTGGCTGTTATTCACATATTACCATATGATTTAACTCATTAGCAACTAGTGGTCTTATATAAATATTTTTCCTCCAAATTCTTATGTACTGCCTCCAAAGAACCAATTTGACTGAGGAATAGTTTTTCTTATTCATTAATGAATAAGCATCTTCTAAACCACATGTATACAAATTTATACACATAAATTTATAAAAATGTAATCCATACTCAGCATTCAGTTTCACATAGCATATTAATACGAGCCTTTTCCTAAAAGATTTGTCTATAACATTATCATCTTCACTAGCCAACTCTGTAATAGAAACAGCTAAGTCACGCATGTTTGCCATTTTATTCAACACTTTGATTTTTTTTTTTTGCAAAATGGTTGTACCTTATGGATGAGTTCTCAGCAGTAAGCCCATTTAAAATTTTTTATGCCTTATGATCTTGACAACACGTCAAGAGGAGCTGATTTAGGAAAACACAGATTGTTTGCTAATCCCTACAGTGAGTGACTTTCTTACTAATTATTTTTTGACTTTGAACCTCTCAAAAATTTTCTTTGAAGGTAATTACTGTGTAGAAAGATTTTTCATTAAAAAATATTAGCATGTGGACCTTACTTTTCAAATTGTATTTTTTTAGGGTATATGATGACAATAAATTATTTAAGACTATTTTTATGTACTAGTTTAAATAGATTTTTGTATCTACTTACACAGTCCAAAATTTTTCTTAGAATTTCAGACTTCTTATCCATTTCCTTATGTTCTAATAGATATATACAAAACCACAGAATGCTTTTTTAATTTCAAGTCTTAATATTTAAATAATCAGCCTTCCTAAAGTGATGGAAAATTGGATACCTGAGTTTTAATAATCTCATAAGAAGTAAGAGCAAAACGAATGAAAGTTTTAGTTTTTATTAGTCATAGAATCAAATTTATCTGTGGAATAAAATGAGATATGGCTAAATAGAGGGGTTTGATCAAATTACTTTAAACAGAAATTTTAAAAGAGCTTGTTTAGTTTCTATTTCTTATATGCAATATTTTTTATTAGTTGATTTCAGGAAAAATTACAAGTTTCAAGCCATGCTAGTATACTTGAAAAAGGAATACATTCAAGCTCACTTTTCTTTTTATATGCTGATTAGATTGCAGTATAGTCATTTCATGCATCAACAACTTTTTGAGTGATTTTGGGATGACCAGTACTCATCAAAGAAGTAGCAAGGAAGGCTCTTGTCCTCAGGGAGCTGACACAGTAGTCTTGGTGACATAAGATAAGCGCCTAATAACATCTAGAGAATATATACATGTTAACTTTCAAACAGCAAAGTAAGACAATGAACAATGTTGGTGAGGCTTGCACAGTAACAGTTTTTAAAAAATAAGTCAAAACAAAGAAAAAAATCTGGATTGAGAGAGGGGAGATATGGATTGGGGCTCTCATGGCTAATGAGTGGTGTGGGAAGAAAAACCAGGTCAAGGGGAACAGGGGACAAAGGGAGCTTGCTGAGGCTGCAGGCCTAATTAAGAGTTTGAACCAAAGCAGGGAATAGGGAAGTTTATAGAGGTCCTCAGTGTTGACTGGAGAGATCCAATGCTAGCCAAGTCACCTAAGTGAGTGAGGATTTATATGCTCTGTCTGAAAAGTTTCTATTCAATTTCAACTATTATAGTCACGAGCAAATGCACATCTGATGTGGCCAGATCTTCAGATTTTTGAAAGGCATCCAGATACCCAGATTGTAAAAGAAATACTCTTACTTTAAGATCTTGACTATTTTTTAAAACTACTGTATAAGCCAAATTACAGATATCTTCCTGCCTGATATAACCTACAAATGGACAGTTTATGATGGTGCACAATGATAAGGACCATCAGATGGTCTAAACCCGAGAGTGACATGGTGCTAACGAGAATGAGAGAGAAGATTTTGATGACCATGCAACAAATTAGCACAAATTAGAACTCAACAAAAGTAGATCTATGGAAACTATAAAGAAATTTAAGAGAAATTTCCAAAGAACTGACAGAACTTGCAAATGTTTGTTTGTTTTAAAGATGTGGGGTACAATTCAGGATTAGGTATATAAGTGGTCACTGAAAATTCATGAATAAGAAGCCTACCCAAAGATTTTGAACTTAAGTTTACAGATTGATGGGGGACAGAAAACAGAAAGTTGGTGGCTTAGGGCACAGTGAGAACCAATTTATTATATATGTTTCAGATTTCATTAAGACACTGGAGGGATATCCTAAAGCTAGTTGGAAATTTTTAACTAATGAGAGGGGGATATAAATGTAAAAATTGATTAGATGCTTAACTGATCTTCTGTAGGAACCAGATATATTTGTCTACATCTCTCTTCCATATTATAGAAATCATTCCTATAGAACTTTTCATTTTTGAACTTGGCATATAGTTGGGCTCATTTTTCAAATACGTGTCATTCTGTTTATATACATAGATATTTGTTCATTTATTCATGCATAGTGCTGCCAGAGTTTTGCAAATGAAGACACAGGATGTCCATTTAAATTTGGATTTCAGATAAACAGCACATAATTTTTTGTATAGTATGTGCCAAATACTGCATGGGGTTTATATACACCAAAAAATTCATTATTCATCTGAAATCCACATTTAACTGGAATGTTGTGTTTTATTTGGTCACTCTATAAACAGAAGCATCCAGGTCATCACCATATTTCTCTGGGACTACAGTTATGGGCTTCCTATTTGCCCCTTCGTTTTCACATTGGAGCTTCTACCAGCTATTCTCCACATAAAAGTTGATTTCATAAAGTCCGATGATGTCTTCTCCTTGCTTAAAACATTTTAGTGGCTTCTCTTTCTACTAAGAATAAAATTCAGATTTCTTACTGTGGCTGACAATGATCTAGTCCATGCCAACTTCATTTTGAGTGTATTATTATCCTCCATTCTGGTCAAGTTCAGCCTCTTTACCCCTCTTCGTTTTCTTCAAACCACTCAAACTGATGTGCATCTTAAGGCTTCTGCACTTGGCATTTTCTTGGCTGGGAATGCTCTTTCTCTAAAACTTTGTTGACATGGCTCTTCATCATCATTCAAGACTTAACTCCAATGGGAACACCTCAGAAAGACCTTTCCTGGGCATTCTCATCTAAAGTAGAGTTTCTCAGCTTCAGCACTATTGACATTCTGGGTTGTATACTTCTATGCAGTTGGCGATCCTGTGCATTTGTAAGATGCTTAGCAGCATCTCTAGCCTCTATCCACTCGATTCCTGGTTGAGACAATTAAACATGTCTTTGGACGTCATCAACTGGCTTCAAGAGCAACATCATCACTTCAGAATCACTGAAATAAACAGCTCATTTCCACCTTATTTCTACCACATTGTCCTATTTCCCTAACTTCACAACACTTTTGAATATCCACAGTTATTCTATTTGCATCTGTTGCTTGTTCCTCATCTCTGTTTAAAAAATTTTTTGAGAAACCTCCACACTGTTTTCCATAAAGTATGGACCAATTTGCATTCCCATCAGTAGTGTATGATGGTTAGTTTTTTTTCCCACATCGTCACCAAAATTTGTTATCTTTTGTCTTGATAAATTCTAACTGTAATGAGATGGTGCTGCATTGTGGTTTTGAGTTTCATTTGCCTGATGATTAGGGATGTTGAACTTTTTTTTATATACCACTTGACCATATGCATGTCTTCTTTTGAGAAATGCCTATTCAGTTTCTTTGCCCATTATTATTTTTTTAAAAATCGACTTAATTGTTTTCTTATTATTCAGTGGTTTGAGTTCCATATATATTTTGATATGAACCCCTTATCAGATGTATAGTTTGCAAACATTTTCTCCATTGATTGTTTTCTTTATTGAACAGAAGCTTTTTAGTTTGATATAATTCCATTTGTTTATTTTTGTTTTTGTTGACTGTGCTTTTGGGATCATATCTAGAAAGATCATCATTCATATTAATGTCATGGAGCACTCTCCTATGTTTTTGCTAGTAGTTTCATACTATCAAGTCTTACGTTTAAGTCTTCTATTCATTTTGAGTTGATTTTTTTATATGGTGTAAGATAAGAGTCTAATTTTATTTTTCTGCATGTGAATTTTCAGTTTCTCCAGCATCATTTATTGACAAGACTATCCTTTTCCTGTTGTCTGTTTGTGGGGGTTATTTTGAAAATTATTTGGCTGTAAATGTGTGGATTTAATTCTATTTTGTTCTTTAAACCCAGTGTCTTTTTGTTTTATGCCAGTGCCATACCATTTTTGTTCCTATAGTTTGGTAGTATATTTTGAAGTTAGGCAATATGATGCCTCCAGATTCTTTTTATTATTATTATTATTTATTATTATTATTATTATTTTGCCTAAGATTGTTTTGGCTATTTGAGATGCTTTTGGTTTCACAGAAATTTTAGTAGTGATTTTTCTTTCTCTTGGTATTTTGATAGGAATTGCACTGAATTTGTAGACCATTTTGGGGCTTGTTGTAGTTCATTTTGTGTTGTTCCAACAGATTAGCTGACACTGGGTAGTTTATGAAGTTTATTTAGCTTGTGTTTCTGCAGTCTGGGAAGTTCAAGGCTGGGCAACTGCATCTGGCAAAGGCCTCATGCTACATCATAAGCAGGGGATGACATCACAGGGCAGGAGCATGTGAAAGAATGGCAAGGCGGCACATACCAAGAAAAGACTCAGCACAATAGGGAGCCTGCTTTATAACTGCCAGCTCTTGCAGTAAATTATCCAGTCCCACCAAAGCAATAACTCACTCATTCCCAAGAGATGGCATTTATCCCTTCATAAGGGTAGATTCCTTATGACTTAAGAAAAGAGTTGGTATTTGCTACTTTGAGTGTTTGGTAGAATTCAGGAGTAAAGTCACCAGATTCTGGGTTTTCCTTTGATGGGATAATTTTATTACTGATTCAAAATACTCATTATTGGTCTGTTAAAATTTTCATATTTTTTATAATTCAGTCTTGTTAGGTTGTATGCATCAATAAAATTACCCTTTTTGTTTTTTTTTTTTGAGTTGGAGCCTCACTCTGTTGCCCAGACTGGAGTGCAGTGGCCGCTCCCGGCCACCGCAGCCTCAACCTGCTGGGCTCTGGCGATCCTTCTGCCTCAGCCTTCCGAGTAGCCGGAATTACAGGCATGCACTACCACGCCCGGCGGGTCTCAAACCTGCAGGCTCAGGCAATCCACTCACTTCAGCCTCCCAAAGGCGTGGGATTACAGGCTGAACCACGGAGCCTGGCTAACATTACCCATTTTTTAAGGTTATTCAAATTTTTGGTGTATAATTGTTCATAATAATCTCTTATAATCCTTTGTATTTCTGTTATGTCAGTTGTAATGTCTTCTTTTCAATTTCTGATTTTATCATTTGTCTTCTCTCTTTTTTGATAGTTCAGCTATAGTTTTATCTTTTTTTTAAAAAAGCACTTAGTTTTGTTAATTTTTTCTATTGTTTTTCTTTTTTTATTTCTGCCCTGATCTTCATTATTTTCTCCCTTCTACTAACTTTTGCCCTCATTTCTATTAGTACCTTTATTGCTCTAAACTTCCCTCTTCTGTGTCCCTTAGGGTTTGACATATTGTGTTTCTATTTTCATTTGTCTCAAGAAATATTTTTAACTTCCCTTTTAATTGCTTCATTGATCCATTGGTTGTTCTTGAGCATGTTATTTAATTTCCATATATTTGTGAAATTATCAAAGTTACTCCTGTTATTGGTTTCTATTTTCATATCATTGTGGTAAAAAATATATACTAGATATAATTTAAATCTTTTAAAATTTGTTGAGACTTGTTTTGTGGCCTAACATATGATATCTGGAGAATGTTTCTTATACTTTTGAGAAGAATGTATATTCTGTATATATCTATTAAGTCCATTTGATCTTGAGTATAGTTTAAGTTTGATGTTTCTTTAATGATTTCTGTCTGGGTAATAAGTCTGCTGGTAAAAGTGGAGGGTTAAAGTTTCATGATATTATTGTGTTGCAGTATATTTCTCCCCTCAGATCTATTAATATTTTATCTTTATATTTAGGTGCGCTGATGTTAAGCACATATATACTTACAATTGTTAATATCCTCTTGAATTGACCCCTTTATCCTTATATAATGATCTTTGTCTCTTTCAAAAGTTTTGACTTAAAATCTATTTTATCTGATAAATATAGCTACTCTGGTTCTTATTTGCTTCCATTTTAATGGGATATCTTTTTCTATTTTTTTCATTTTCAGTCTATGGTTGTCCTTACAGGTTAAGTGAGTCTCTTGTAAGCTGCATATAGTTGGGTCTTTTTTCTTTCTTTATTTTTTTAATCTATTCATTCACTCTATGAAATTTGACTGGATAATTTAATCCATTTATGTTCAAGGTAAAGTATTTATAGGTAAGGACTTACTACTGCTATTTGAAAAATCATTTCCTAATTGTTTTGTAGATCTTTTGTTTCTTTCTTCCCCTCTTGTTTCTTTGTGGCTAAGTGGTTTTCTCTAGTGGTGGTATTGTTTGATACCTTGCTTTTTTATTATATGTGTATTTACTATAGGTTTATGCTTTTTTTTTTTTTTTAGGTTTTTGCTTTGTAGTTACCAGAAGACTTATTAAAAAAATTATAGCTATAACAGGTTATTTAAAGCTGACAATAACTTAACAGGTTATTTTAAGCTGATAATAACTGGTCTCTCTCTCTCTCTCTCTCTCTCTCTCTCTCTCTCTCTTTCTCTCTTTCTCTCTCTCTCTCTCACACACACACACACAAACTATACTTTTACTCCACTCTCCCCTCCCACATTTAGAATTTTTGATTTCATAATTTTACATTATTTTATATTTCATATCCCTTATTAAATTATTGTAGCCAAAATTATTTTAAATAGTTTTTTCTTTTAACTTTTATACTAAGATACAAGTGATTTACACATCACCATTACAGTATTAGAGTATTCTGAATTTGACTATGTATTACTTTTACCAGTGAGCTTTATGCTTTCAGATATTTTTGCTTTCCTCATTGCGATCATTTTCTTTCTTTCTTTTTCTTTTAAAGATATGGGATACAATTCAGGATTAGATATACAAGTGGCCATCATCCCAACATCTTCATTTTCTTTCAGTTTGAAGAACTTCCATTAGCAATTCATATACAGTTCTGATTCCTCAGTTTTTTGTTTTTGTTTTTGTCAAGGAAAGTCTTTATTTCTCCTTCATCAATGAAGGGCAGCTTTACTGGCTACAGTATATTTGGTTGGCAATTTTTTTGTTTTGTTTTGTTTCCCTCAGAACTTTGACAATTTCATTCCATTCTCTCCTAGCCCATAAGGTTTCTACTAAGAAGTCTCCTACTAGGCATATTGACCTGCTTTCAGAATCTCATGTTTGTCTTTGATATTTTGATTATAATATGGTTTGCAGTAGTCTTATTTGGATAGAATCTTCTTGGAGACATTTGACCTGCCTGTTCTTGGATATTTACCTCCAAGTTTAGGAAGTATTCTGCTTCTATTCCTTTACATAAGCTTTCTACCCCTTTATCTTTCCATTTTTTTGTAAATTACTATGATTCAAATTCATTCTCTTTTGATGCTATTTAATACAATCTTGTAAGCTTTCTTAATTTCTTTTCATTATTTTTTCTTTTGACTGTATATTTTCAAATTACCTGTCTTTGAGTTCACACATCCTTTCTTCTGCTTGATCAAGTCTGCTGTTGATGCACTCTGTGGCATTTTTTTTTTTTTGAGTTGGAGTCTCACTCTGTTGCACAGACTGGAGTGCAGTGGCCGCTCCCGGCCACCGCAGCCTCGACCTACTGGGCTCCGGCGATCCTTCCGCCTCAGCCTTCCGAGTAGCCGGAATTACAGGCATGCGCTACCACGCCCGGCTGATTTTTTGATTTATTGTAGAGACGAGGTCTTGCTGCCCAGGCGGGTCTCGAACCTGCGGACTCAGGCAATCCACTCACCTCAGCCTCCCAAAGGCACAGGATTACAGGCTGAGCCACCGAGCCCGGCACTCTGTGGCATTTTTAATTTATTTCATTGTATTTGTCAGCTCTAGTATTTTCATTTTTTGTTATTATTTCAATCTCTCTATTACATACCCCATTATCATCACTTATTGGTCCCCTATATGATTGAATTTTTTTCTCTATATCTTTTTGAAGTTTACTGAGCTTCATTAAAACAGTTATTTTGAATTCTGTATTAGGCAGTACATATATCTCTATTTCTTTAGGGTCAGTAATTGACACCTTATTTTGTCCATTTTTTGATGTCATGTTTCCCTGATTGTTCTTGATTATTGTGGTCACTCAGGATGTCAGTGCATTGGACATAGCAGTCTTCACAGACTGGTTTTGCCTGGGAAAACCTAGCAGCAAGCACATCCCTGTGGCACATCAGAAGCCTATAGCAACTATAGCCAGTTCAGCTTGAGTGTAGTTACATATAGTATAGCAACTATAGCCAGTCCAGCAAGTCTAAGGCTTGCTACAGCAGATGTGGTGTTGGGACAGGCCAGAAGCTAGGGTCCTGATGCAGTTCAAGTGGCCCTGCCACAATCCAATGGCAGACATGGCCAGCCTGCTCTGGAGCACACTAGAAGCCCAAGGCTGATGAGGCTATCTGCTACTGAGGGCTGTCTAGAGCTTGGGGGTCACTGAAGTTGTCCTGGTGGTGATATGGGCCAAAGATCAAGTTCTCCACACAGGGCTGAGGCTGTGTGGTCCCTCCTGGTGCTGGGATGGGTCTACAGCCTAATTCCACAGGTACCAGAGTGTAGTATGGGGTTATGGGGGTGGGGTCTATCTCATGCTGGGTTTTACTGTGCAGGCCCAGTGTTAGGGTTTAAGACAGTTTTCTACTCAGTTCCCTTTATGTTCCCCAGGCAGACATATCTCTCCACATTGTGCTGCCTGGAGTTGAAAAAGGGGTAACATAGATAATATAAAACTGCCCCTCCTACTTTCTTCAGTGTGTCTTTTCTTATTATTATGCTGCAGTCAGGTACTGTGATCTATTACCTAGTTTTCTTAGCTTTTGTGAAGGCATTTTTGTGCATTGATAATTGTTCCAAATGATGTTTCTGCTTGAGGTTGATCACTGAAGAGTCCTACTTCAGTATTTGGCTCTAAACCTCTCCTCAGTGCATTTTCACAACGGGACTATAGCTAGGTAATAACCACTCAGATTGGGAAAAAGAGCATGGCCAGAACCCCAACAGTTCCTTTTTATGCCATTCATGATTCCCGCTTCCCCCTCAAAGCAACAATTGTGTTGATTTCTATCATTATAGGGTGAGTTTTGCCAAACTCTGATACTTATATAAATGGAATTATAGTATTTGCATTTGTGTTTGCCTGATTTTGCTAAAATTTAAGTTTGCTAAACTTTGTTCACCCAGGTAGTTTTTCTCACAGTAATGTATTCATAATTATTGCTTATGTTATGCCATTGTATACTTATGTCACATGTATTTATTGACTCTGTGTTGCTTCTTAGTTTGGATTTTTATAAATTGTGCTTCGACGAATATTCATATCTATATCCTTTGTATAGATATGCATTTCTGTGGGGATATTTACCCTAGAAATAGAATTGTTGGGCCATGGAGTATGTATATGTTCAGCTGTAGTAGATATTGCTGAAAAGATTTTCATAATGGTTGATTCAGTTTACTTACATGAGAAGTAAATTGCTCTACATAAGATAATTTTTTCTAATGCTGTATCTTATATGATTGGGTTATGACATAAACAAGAAAAGCATTGCTTTTAGAGCAACACTGCCTGGTCTCTAATAACTTTATGTATGCTTGGCATATTTCAGAGTTTATAACAAAGCTGATCGCTTTCTTTTGTGAAATTTTACCCATGTGCCTACTTGAACCTACTTCAGACCAGATAACGATGGCAAAGATCTACTGAGTCTAGGAAATTTAAATTATTTCCAGAATATTGGGGACATGGGAATAACTTATTCTGTAAGTGTATAGTGTTCCTTTAACCAAATCATAAAAATCATTGCTGTTTTATATGAAAAGTTTATGAGGTCACATGAATGCTTGCTTACTGTGCATATGGTAAGAGCTGTGCATTTCAAGTTAAATATAGGAGCAATTCTGACTGTAAAGAAGTAGTTTAAGAAATCAAGAGAACTATAAATGGCCATCTGCTCTATTCTCCATTTTTATTTTCTGAATTAACCCAGTGCAATATTTTAATGAATAATGGGTTGGCATTCCATCTGCTCATTAATTTTTTTTGCACTATAGAATAATCCATCATTTTTACTGAGTGGAAACAATTTGCTGCTTTGTAAAAATATTTTTAAAAATAGAGGCAGTGGGTGTAATTCAACTTTCTATTAAGTTCAAGTGTATTTTGGAGACAGAGATGCTAAGAGAATCTTTTGGGGCAGAGTGTTGGAAAAAGAATTTCAGTTCTTTGGAATTACAATGCACATTGGGTGATGTATACCTTTATTTTATAAGATTTGTTTGTTTGGGCTTATTTTGAAAAAACCAGAAAAGAGCTTTTGTCTGTATGATCAAAGACTGCATGACATCAATGACAACACTTTGGCAAAAAGAGTATAAGGAGTAGTTCTTTAAAAATAATGTAAAACATATGTCATTATCAGAATTGAGCTTATAGCTCCAATGCTGTACTCAATGCTGTGAATCTATAACAAGTTGAGTATATTAGTATGTGTGTTTATGCATGCATATCTGCACACATTTAAATTAAAAATTCATTTAATAATTTTTTTAAACTTGGTTTTATTGCTTATACTTTTTTATTTCTCTTAAGTTGGCATGGCACATGATATGCTTTGGGGCCATTTAAGTTTCATGTGTCCAGTAGCAGATGTCGATTTAATGGCATCCTTAATGTCTACTGTGCCTCTTCCATAAGTAGATTCCCTGAAACAGGATTTGACCAGAGGGCTCAAGTTGACATTTGGAGACCTGATGGGTGTAGTGAGAGGTGGAAAAGAAAATCAAAAGTGCTTTAAAATATTCCAGTATTGATGATTTTAAAGATTTCTACATCATTTACCAAATTTTTCCTCTCTGGTGGTTTTCCAGATTAGTCAGTTTTAAATAATTTATCAACGGATTTTGAAAAGCCTCCACTCCAGTTCTTATCAGTTCTGGGACCTGAGGGTATTCTTACCTATCTGTAAAGATATAGATATACATTATTCTTTTAATAATAAAGGGTATATTGTATAGAAAGAATGATGGATAATCAGTAATAATATTCCAGTGGATTATAGGAGCCTGTGCCACATTAATATTATTTTAAAAGAATAACTTAATTCTGAAAATTGTGACATACTACAATAATCATCACACCTCAAATAGGTGAACCACCTTAGAGACACACATTTTAATCTCATCAGATTTCATCGATATCTTCTTTCTGTGGGAGTAGGTGAATTAAAGCTATAACTATTTATTTGCCCCTTATGAGTTTTCCTATAAACCATTATATGCTTACATGTTCCTAAATCTCTTGTTCCCCACATTACTCATATGATCCCCTATACCAAATTTTCCCCCCATTTTGCTAACCAGAGTGTTTAGTATAATCAAGACTATCCTATCCCATTATGTAAAGTAAATAGCATATACATGTTTTCAAAAGAAGGCGTCATTAGAATTTGAAGACCAAGCAAAAAAGAAATTCAGAAAAATTAGATGTCAACGCTTTAAATGGTCTGATATAAAAAAAAAAATCAAGGATTTCTGTTTGGTGGAATAGAAATATCAAAATGACTAGACATGTAGCACCAAATTGTAAAGCAAGGTTTTTCTCTGCTGGTTATACCTTTGAAGATTTTCATATGTTTTTATTTTTTACATTCTTGTAAAATATAGTTTTGAAACAGTCTGTGAATTTATTTGGAAACTTTAGAAATTCCAGCTTCTAAAGTTAATGGCTTCTGTAGACTTGGGGAAGTTAATTAATTCCTACACAGAGATGACACTGCAAAGTGTTTCCAGGGACTGCAAAGCTGAGATAGCCAACAATAATCTGTTGTAAATTGAGGCATGCATATGACATATATCTTATAGAAGAGGACTGTGTCAATCAAGGCAATGGTAGGACTAGAAGTCAGTTGACATTGTCTCCCAACACATGCTAGTTGATCCATCAGTAGGTTTTCTCAGATTGACTTACATATCTTCAAGATCACAGGAACATAGTCTTCAATTATGAAGCAGGACTATAACAGGGAAAAAATAATTCTGTTCTATTAAAATGTACCTGTGAATTTAATGGAAATAATTCTATGAAAACCTAGTTTAATTTAAAATATACAAAACCTTAATGTTTCTGATAAAATTTGATGATGAAAAATGAACTAAGAAGGACAATATAGCCTTCCCCTTACATTTTCAAGAAAATATACCTGGTAGGAGCCATCTTCCTTTCTCTTTTACAGAGCCATTAGGTAAGTTTCATAAGAACAGCTATTATGCTTGCCTTCTTATCACTGTATCCTTAGTGACAACATGGTACAGGGTACATGAGCACAAAGGAGGATCTCTAAAAATAGATACAAACAGAAGCATCACTCAGGGCATGAATTCTGGTGTCAAATAGCCTGGGTTCAAGTCCCAGCTTCTAAAGTTAATGGCTTCTGTAGACTTGGGTAAGTTAATTAATTCCTACAAGCTTCAATTTATGCATTTTGTTATAAAATTAGCTACTCTTCTGGGTTATTGTGAAAATTAATATTTTATGTATAAAATATTCAGTTCAATGTCTGGCAAAGTTTGTGCTCAATAACTGGTAGCTATTTCATATAGCAAACCCTGTCTCAGCTAGAATTACTTATTTATTTTTAAGCAAAAATTTGCGATGAAGAGTGAGGCTTATATGTAAATATTAAAAATTGCTAGAGGATTTCTCACAACATTACTGAATTTTAGTCCCCCCCAATATGATTTATCCTAATCAGTACCCAGACGTATCAGGAATCGGTGTTATTCTCCCACATAGTCAATCAATTGATGCCCAATTTTAAATTTTATTTATTTATTTTTTGAGTTAGAGTCTCACTGTGTCACTGAGGCTGGAGTGCAGTGGCTTGCTCACAGCCACCACAGCCTCGACCTGCTGGACTTTGTCAATCCTTCCACCTCAGCCTTCTAGGTAGCTGAAATTACAGGCACGCACCACCACCCCTGGCTAAGTTTTTGATTTATTGTAGACATGAGGTCTCACCAAGTTGCCCAGGCTGGTCTCAAATGCATGGGCTCAAGCGATCCTCTCACCTCAGCTTTCTAGAGTGCTGGGATTATAGGCATGATCTACTGTGCCCAGCTTAAATTTTATTTTGACTTCTTCCTTTGTTGCTTAGTTGTATACCTTGGTGTCCAGAAAAAAGAAATAACACAAGTAACTTGAAATCCATCAGAGAGTAAAGTAGGTATGTCAAGATTCATAAATAAAGTTTGATTATGCTACTTGTTGATCATGTTAATTTTAATACCTTCTACAGGAATGTTCTATACAGTGTTTTACTTCTTTGTCTCAAAGCCCATAATTTGTAGTTTTCTGAAATGGAAGAGACAGATAGTACCAAATCTTTGCTTTATAGCTCATTCCCTAGAGAAGCTTGTAGCTGTGCTGAAAAAAATGAAAAAATAAAAAAATAAAATAAAAACTTCAGGCATATTGCCTGAACTATATACT
This sequence comes from Carlito syrichta, assembly GCF_000164805.1. Classification (NCBI taxonomy): domain Eukaryota; kingdom Metazoa; phylum Chordata; class Mammalia; order Primates; family Tarsiidae; genus Carlito; species Carlito syrichta. Next base: position 184,067 of record NW_007246072.1, on the reverse strand, counting down.
GGGATATCATAGAGATGATTTTTAACCTTATCTTGAAAAGCTCAAGGGTATTACCTATATGATCAGCCAAATAAATGTATCAGGCTTTAAAAACAAGCAAAAATCCAGATACATCTCAATTCTCATTTTCATTGTTACCTTTATTTCTTTTCTCTTCTTTTATTTTCCTTTTCTTTACTTTTTGTTCAATAGCTATCAACATTTTATAAGTGAAAAAAATTTAAAATAGACATTTATTTGATGGAATAAAAATAGCAAAATGATAAAATTAATTTTTAAAAAAATTTTAAAGATATGAGGAAATTTCCAGGATTAGATATACAAGTGGTCATCATACAGAAAGTTTGGGTCTATCTTTGATCTCCACTTCGCCTGGTTTGAGGTCAGGTACACTTATTGACATCGTGTCCCCCTGCCCCTTCCCCTGGCAGTATCCCTTTTTTATAGTATTATGATAAATGTTCAGGGTCTGCTTATGAGTGAGAACATGTGGTACTCTGTTCTTTGTTTCTGTTATAGATAAGTATTATAGACTCTAAATTCATTCAAGTTGCTGAGAAGTCCATATGTTTATCCTTCCTTGTGGCTATGTAATATTCAATCATGTATATGTATCACACTTTTTTTTTTTATTCAGTACAGTTTCAATGGGCAACATGATTGGTTCCATGTTTTTGCTATTGTGAATAGTGCTGCAAAAACATACGTGTGCAGACATCTTTTTTGTAGAATGATTTGAGTTCCTGTGTATATATTCCCAGTAGAGGGATTGCTGGGTTATATGGAAGGTCAATGTCTACTTCTTTTAGAAATTGCCACACTTTTCCATAGAGGTTGAACTAGTGCATTCGCACCAGCAGTGTAGAAACACTCCTTTTTCTCTGCATCCTTGCTGGCATCTGTTGTTTTTTGTTTTATGAATGATGTCCATTCTTACTGGGGTGAAGTTGTATCTCAATGTAGTTTGATTTGCATTTCTCTCATGATTAGTGAGGTTGACCACTTTTTCATGTGTCTGTTGGCTGCCCATATATCTTTTTTTGAGAAGTGTCTATTCATGTCTTTTGCCCACTTTTTAATGGAGCTGTTTGTCTTTTTCCTTTCAGCACATTTGAGTTCCTGGTAGATCCTAGATGTTAGGTCTTTGTCAGATACACAGTTGGCAAATATTTTCTCCATTTTGTGGGCTGTCTCCCCGCTCTCTTGATGGTTTCTTTTGCTTTTTTGTTCAAAAGTTTTTTAGTTTGATGAGGTACCACTTGTCTATCTTATCTCTTATGACATAGACATCTGGGATTTTGATCAGGAGTTGGTTGCCGATTCTGTTTTCCATAAAGGTGTCTCCTGTAAGATTCTTATAGTTTGTGGTTTTACATTTAGGTCTTTGATCCATTTAGAGTTTATTTTTGTGTATGGTGATAGGTAGTGGTTCTGTTTCAATCTTCTGCATGTAATGAGTCAGCTTTCCCAGCACCATTTACTGAATAGGTTCTTCTCTCCCCAGTGGCTGTTGGTGGAGGCTTTGTCAAAGATGAGTTGGTTGAGGAATTGTAGTTTTGCTTCTGGAATTTCCATCCTGTTGCATTGGTCCATATGCCTATTCTTATACCAATACCAGGCTGTTTTGATTATTGTAGCCTTATAGTAAAGTTTAAAGTCTGAAAGTGTGATACTTCCTGCTTTGTTTATTTTACTGAAGACTGTTTTGGCTATTCGTGGTTGTTTATGTTTCCTTATGAATTTCTGTATTGACATTTCCAGGTCTGAGAATGATGTTGGTAATTTAATGGGTATTGCACTGAATCTGTAGATTGCTTTTGGTAGGATGGACATCTTAACAATGTTGATTCTTCCAGTCCAGTAGCATGGAATAGTTTTCCCTTTGTTTGTATTTTCTTGGACTTCTTTGAACAGTGTTTTATAGTTTTTGTTGTAAAGGTCTTTGACTTTTCTGGTTAAGAAGATGCCAAGGTATTTCTTTTTTTGTGTGGCTATTGTGCTTTTTATTTGGTTATCTGCCTGTTTGTTGTTGGTGTATTAGAGTGCAAGTGTCTTTTGCATATTTATTTGTACCCCAAGAGTTTGCCAAAGTCCTTTTATCAGTGCAAGGAGGTTTTGGACAGATTATCCTGGATTTTTGAGGTATAGGATTATATTGTCAGTAAAGAGGGATAACTTAACTTCCCTTTTTTCCTATTTGGATACCCCTGATTTTTTTTCTCTTGTCTAATTTCTCTAGCTGGGACTTCCAACCCATTGTTGAACAGGAGGGGTGAGAGTGGGTGGCCTTGTCTTATTCCAGTTTTCAGGGAAAATGCTTCCAGTTTCTGTCCATTTAGCAACATGCTGTCTGTGGGTTTATCATAGCTTGCACTTACTATTTTGAGGTATGTTCCTTCTATGCCTAGGTGTTCAAGGATTTTTATCAAGAACGAATGCTGAATTTTATCAAAAGATTTTCTGTATCTAATGATATAATCGTGTGGTTCTTACTTTTACATCTGTTGATGTATTTAATTACATTTATGGTCTTGCAGATGTTGAACTAGCTCTGCATCCCAGGGATGAAGCCTACTTTGTCATGGTAGATGATTTTGAGATGTGTTGTTGGATCCAATTTGCTAGAATCTTGTTGAGAATTTTTGCGTCTATGTTCATCAGGGATATTGGCCAGTCATTTTCTTTACCCGTTTTGGGTATCAGTATGATGTTAGCTTTGTAAAATGATTTAGGGAAAATTCCATCTTTCTCAATTACCTGGAATACTACCAATAGGATCGGTATCAGCTCCTCCTTATATGTTTAGTAGAATTCAGCTGGATAGCCATCTGGTCCAGAGCTTTTATTTGTAGGTAGTCTTCTCATGATGGAGTCAATTTCCTGGGTTGTTATTGGTCTATTTAGTGTTTCAATGTCTTCTTGTTTCAACCTTGGGAGGTTGTGTGATGTCAGAAACTCCTCCATTTCATTTAGGTTATCAAGTTTGTTTCCATACAGGTGTGCATAGTAATCTCTGATCATCTTTTGTATTTCTTTGGGGTCAGTTGTGATTTGATCTTTTGCATTTCTGGTTGTGTGTATTTGAGCTTTTTCTCTCTTTTTTCAGTCAGTCTGGGTAGGGGTCCATCAATCTTGTTTTTACTTTCAAAGAACCAGCTTTTTGTTTTGTTGATTTTTTTCTATGATATTTTTGGCTTCTGTGTCCTGGATTTGGGCTTTTACTTTGGTGATCTGGATTCTTCTGCTAAAGTTAGGATTTTGGTGGTCTTGTCTTTCCAACTCCCCTAGGTGATTTGTTAGGCTGTAAACTTGTGGCCTTTTCATTTTCTTGATGTGGGTATAAATTCTCCTCTTAGAACTATTTTCATGGCATTCCGGAAGTTTTGGTAAGATGCTTCTTTGTTTTCATTTGTTTCCAAGAATCTTATTTCTGTTTTGATTTCTGTGCCGACTCAGGAGTCATTCAGCATCAAGGTGTTTAATGTCCATGTCTTTGTGGGTTTTGGTGGAATTTTGTTGATATTGTCATTTATTTTTATTCCACTGTGATCTGAGAAGGTATGTGACAGTTTTTCAGTCCTATGAAATATGTTTATGCTTGATTTATGGCCAAGGATATGATCAATCTTGGACTGTGTTTCATATGGTGATGAGTAGAATGTATATTCTATGGTTGATGGGTGGAGTGTTCTGTAGATATCTATTAAGTCCATTTGGTCAAGTGCCAAGTTGAGGTTCTGGATCTCTTTGTTGATTTTTTGCCTTGATGGTCTATCTAGCATTGTTAGCGGGGTATTCAAGTCCCCAGCTATAATAGTATCAAAGTCAACATCTTTTTTTAGTTTACTTAGTAGATGCTTTATAATTGCTGGTGCTCCTGTGTTGGGTTTAAAATGGATATTTCTTATTGATAGATTGAACCTTTTATCAGTATGTAGTGTCCTTCTGTATCTTTTTAAATTTTTTAAAAAATAGCTTAAAGATTGTTTTGTCTGATATTAGGATTGCAACTCCGGTCTTCTTTTATGATCCATTCATTTGGAAATTTGTTTTCTATCCTCTAACTTTGAGTCTGTGTGCATCCTGTGTGGTGAGATGAGTTTCCTGGATGCAGCAAATTATTGGGTCATGTTTTTTTATCCTGTTTGCTATTCTCTGTCTTTTCAGTGGTGATCCTCCATTAATGTTCAGGCTGATTATTGAAATGGGGATCATCATGAGGTTCTTATAAAGTATTTTCTTTGTTTGTTTTATTTTAACTTCTGGCTTTATATATATGTGTGTTTTTATGTTTGCAGTTAAGATTTATTGTCTGTTGATTCTATGTTCTCCTCTTCTTTTGGGAAATGCATGGTCATGCTCTTTTTTTCTTTCTTCTGTGCTTAATATCTTTTTGGTGTCTCCTGTAGAGTTGGTCTGGAAACTGCACAATCTCTTAGGTAATGGATGTCTGGGAAGGATTTTAATTCTCCATTACTGATGAAGCTGAGCTTGGCTGCTTAGGAAATTCTTGGTTGAAATTGTTTATCTTTGCGGACTTTGAAAATTGAACTCCAGTCCCTTCTAGCTTATAGTGTTTCTGCCAATAGGTCTGCTGCTATTCTGATTGGTCTTCCCCAGTAGGTAGCATGACCTTTCTCTTTTGCTGCCTTTAGGATTTTTCTTTTGTACCTACTTTGTGTAGGCAAATTATTATGTGTCTAGGGATTGCTCTTCTCATTTGATGTCTTGCAGGGGTTCTCTGTATCTCTTGTGTTTGGGTGGTCATATTTCAGGTGAGATGGGGAAAGTTTTCTTGGATAACCTCTTGGAATACTTGCTTCAAGGTTTTCTTCATTTCTCTTTCTTCTTCTTGGATACCAATCAGACATAGGTTCAGCCTCTTGATATAATCGCACATCTCTTAGAGGCTTTAATTTTATTTATTCTTTCAAAGATCTTGCTTTTGGTCTTGTTGATCCTTTCTATGATATTTTTGCCTTGTGTACTGCAATTATGATTTTATTGTGGTGTTCTGGATTCTTCTGCTGAAGTTAGGATTTAGGTGATCTTGTCTTCCCAGCACCTTTAGATGTGACATTGGGTAGTCTACTTCTGATCTTTCTGTTTTCCTGATGTGTGTGTGAAATGCTATGAATTTTCCTCTTAACACTGTTTTCATGGTAGCCCAGAGATTCTGATAAGATGTGTCTTTGTTGATTCTAGTAATCATTTTATTTTTGTCTTGATTTCCATGTTGACCCGGAAGTCATTCAGCTGTTTCGTGTCCATGTCTTTGAGTGTTTTTAGGGGATCTTGTGGGTAGCAATATTTATTTTTATTCTACTGTGATCTGAGAAGATGCATAGAAATCAGGGGTATCCAAATAGATAAAGAGGAAGTTGAGCTATCCTGCTTTGTGGATGATATGATTTTGTATCTTGAAAAGTCTGGATAGTCTGTCAAAAGCCTCTTTGCATTATGGGCTTTGATAAAGTCTTGGGATACAAAATTGATGTTCAAAGGACAGTTGCATCTCTATACGGCTGTCAACAAACAGACAGAGAACCAAATAAAAAGCACAATCTCATTCACAATAGCCACATAAAAAAATAAATTCCTTGGTATTACCCTAACCAGAGAAGTGAAAGGTCTTTATAACTACAAAACACTGCTCAATGAAATCAAGGATAACACAAATGAGTGGAACAACATTCCATGATCATATATTAGAAGAAATAATATTTTCAGGATATCCATCCTACCAAAGACAACCTATAGATTCAATGCAATACCCATCAAATTACCAGCATCATTTTTCTCAGACCTGGTAATGACAATATAGCAATTCAAATGGAAACAACAAAACACAAATAACCAAAGCAATCCTCAGCAGAAGGAACAAAGTGAGAGGTATCATACTTCCAGACTTTAAAATTTACTACATGGCTACAATAACCAAAGCAATCTGGCATTGGTACAAGAATAGGCACATAGACTAGTAGAACAGGACAGAGAGTCCAGAAGCAAAGTTTTGGTCTCTCAACCAACTCATCTTCAACAAAGCCACCAATAACCACCACTTGGGAAAAGAGACCATATTTAGCAAATGGTGCTGGGAAAACTGACCACATGCAGAAGAATGAAACTGGACTACCTATCACCATATACAGAAATCAACTCCAAATGGATTAAAGACCTAAACATAAAACCCCAAAATATAGGAATCCTGGAAGAAAACATAGGAAACACCCTTATGCATATCAGAGTAGGCAATGAATTCTTTATCAAGTCCCCAAAAGTGAATGCCATAAAAACTAAAATAGACAAGTGAGACTTTACCAAACTGAAAAGCTTTTGTACAGCAAAGAAACTATCAAAAGATTGGTAAGACGACCCACAGAATGGGAAAAAAATTTGCAAGCTACGTAACTGGCAAAGTCCTAACATCCAGGATCTACAAAGAATTCGAGCGTAGTGAAAGGAAAAAAAGCAACTCCATTAAAAAGTGGGCAAAGGACATGAATAGACACTTCTCAAAAGAAGACATACAAGCAGACAACAGACATATGAAAAAATGGTCAGCCTCACTAATCATCAAAGAACTACAAATCAAAACTACAATGAGATACCACTTAACTCTGGTAAGGATGGTCATCATTAATAAATTAAAAAACAACAGATGCTTGCACAAGTGCAGAAAAAAAGGAACACTTCTATACTGTTGATGGGCGTGCAAGCTATTTCAACCTCTATGGAAAGCAGTGTGGCAATTCCCAAAAGAACTAAGAATCAACATTCCATACAATCCAGCAATCCCTTTTCTGGGAATATACCCAGAGGAACATAAATTGCTCTTCCAAAAAGATGTCTGCACACATGTTTATTGCAATGCTATTCACAATAGCAAAAACATGTAACCAACCCTACTACCCACTGAAAGTGGACTGGATAAAGAAAATATGGTACATATACACAATGGAGTATTATGCAACCATACAGAAGAGCAAAAATCATGGACTTTGAAGCAATTGAATGGAGTTGGAGCTCATCATATTAAGTGATCCATCATAAAAACAAAGAACTGAATATCGCATGTTCTCACTCATAAGTTGGACCCGAACAGTAATCACCTTAGTACAAGTGAGGGATTGGCAATCGCTGGGGACCGCTAAGGGAGGAAGGAAGAGGGGAAACACATAATAATACAAAGGGTACTTGGTTCTATACCAGGAGAAGTGAGGGCCAGTTGGAGGCCCAAACTTTGCCTGCATGCAGCCTACTTGTGTAGTTAATCCTTACTTGTACCCCACATCTCTATAGTAAAATAAAATTTAAAAAATAGATTCTGAGAATTATTTTTAAAAAGCTTCCATATTATTTTATAAGACAAAACAATCAATAACTATGTAAAGCAATCAAGGAAAAATGAAATACATGTGACAAGAGTACAAAGCCAAAATCCTCTGCTAAGAAGTATTAGAGAAGTATTAGAGAGCTGGAATTCTGAGTTAAACCCTGAAGGACTGAATAGCCTTTTCTTAGAGTCTTCAGAGGGCTGGACCTTACAAAGTAGACAAGGCTCACTGAGGATTTCTGTGAAGGAAATGATCTGACCCGTGTCAGGAAAGTAACAACAACATGTGCAAGAATGGATTCCATAAATAACACTGTAGAGGCTCACAGGCAGTTCAGAGACTGACGAGTCTGTCTAAAAGATGATGGGGCCTCAATTTAGAGCAGTCTTAGAGGGGAGAAAGAGAAAGTTTGTTATGGGAGAAGTTGGAAATGTGCAATTGCTAGGCTGGATATGGTGGGGAAAGAGTGGGGAAAATAATTATTGAAGATATCTCCTAGTTGGAGTGACTATGAGGATGTTCCTGGAGCCATGAACTGAAATAGGAAGACCAGGGTGAGATGCCTGGACCTACTTGGGCCCTGAGAACAGCATTTGACTTGCTTGGCCATAGTCTTTCTTCAGTCTTCACTTGGCTTACCCAGATCCCACCTCCCTCTTGGTTTGCTCCAAACCTCACTGATCCCTCCTTATTAGAGTTCTTAATTGGAGTTTCTATCTTTTTCCCACGTCTACTTGTGGTGTGTCCTAAGGTTGAGTAATTGGTTCTCCTAATTTATGTGTCCTCACTCATTCCCCAATTTCATGGCTCATAAAGTTATCTCTAGATAAGTTAACTTTAGCTGCAGCTCCAGCTTTCCACCCTAATCCTGGACTCATACATCTGCCTGCTTACTGGGGATCTAACAGACATCTCAGACTTAAAATGCTCAAAACAGAACCAAGCACTGATTTATGCTTCGAACATGTTTCCCTTCTGGTTTTCCCATCTCAGTTGATAGCAACTCCATTGCTAAAAGAGGCTTAAACCAAAACTCTTACAGTTATCCTGGACTTTTCTTTCCCATAGCAGCCACACTGATGTTTTTAAAACAGACATTGAGTGAAGTTGCTCTTCTAGTCTAAATCCTCCAGTGGTTTCTCGTCTCCTTCAGAATACAGTACATCCCTTCAAGTTGCAAACTTTCAAAGATGTGAACATGCGTTCACATTACTTGAGGAGGTACTGTCTGTTTTCAAGGCACAGAAACCGATCATAGAATGGTGCATGGAGGTTGCTGCATCCGTTCAGAATGCAATCCAGTGCTGCTGTGTCATCTATGGCAAGAAATAAAGAGCTCAGTGATTCATGTTTTCAAGAGGGTAGATAAAATTGAATCCAGCAAGGAACCAGAACCTTTGCCAGCAGCATCAGGCATGAGTGCAATTGCAGCTTACCCTTTGTCTTCTACTACTGAAGATACTTCAGCTCTACCACCTCCTACCTCCTCTCTCTCCTCCAGTCAGTAATTCTTGCCTGTTCACTTGATGCCAACCCTTGTATGCCAGCTGTTGCACTGAACTACTGTACTTTCAAGGTACTGTACTGTAAGGTGAAATGTTTTCTTTATTTTTTTGTGTTTGTTTTTTATGTATTATGTATGTGAAAAGTATTAGAAACCTATTATAGTATGGTCTTATATAACCAATTGTGTTAGGTACCTAGGCTAACTCTGTTGTACTTATGAACAAGTTGGACTTACGATTGCACCTCGGAAGAGAACTCGTTCGTATGTGGGGGACTTACCATACAATATGCAGACCTTACTATGACTTAAAATGTCTTGTGTGACTAGTCCCTCTATTGCACTTTAACCTAGCCTCCTTCCACCCTGCTCTTCCCTGGTTTTGCATCCTCTGGATGAGTTTGTTTTCCCTGTTCTTTGGACACTCCAAGCAGTCTTCTTCCTCAGAGCCTTTTTATGCATTGATCCCTCTTCCCATAATGTTCTTCTGAAAGAAAGTTACAGAGCTCCTCCTTCATGTATTCAGAACTCTGCTCAGAAGTCCTGTTACTGAAGAAACCACCTTGAGTAAAACAGCAATATAAACTGCTTCCATCCTCTATTCCCTTGCCTCTCTCACTTTCTTCACATGAATCACCATGTGACCTATTATATAGGTATTCATTTCATGTCTGATTATTTTTGGTAGAATTTAAGCCCCTTGAAATTTTGTCAAACATACCATCTGTGTCAGGCACTCTTGTAAGGACTTTACAAATATTAAATATTTAATATTTATGACAACCATGCCATAGATAGTAATATTTCCATTTTATAGACTGGAAAATTGATGCACAGAGAGTTTAAGTAAATTACTTGAGATCTTGTAGCTCATTTGTGGTAGGCCAGGAACTAAAATTCAAGCAGTCTGGCCTCTTCAACATCACAAATGTTGCTGTCTTTTGAAAGCAGAGACTTTTGGTTCATTGCTCTGCTGTTTCCCTGGCACCTAGAATGGGACCTCGTTCTGTATTTAGTGGATAAATAAAACTTTTGATATATTAATTTGAGGTGGTAGTGCAGTATCCCATGTTCAGAAACCAATAAGAATATGGAAAGATACAATTGCAAAGTTTGTTTTTGTTCATTCCTCATGTACAATTCCTTTTAAGAATATCATTTACTTTTTTTTTTTAGCTTGCTGGAATTTCAAATTTGTCTGCATGATGCCATTTTCTATTAAAACACTGCTATTGTAAACTCAGCAGTAAATACTAAATATTATATACTTGACTGCTTTCATATGGTCATGGGTTGAGTTTAGCAAATTAATCAAAAGAAAGCTTATCTCTCAAATTTCTTCCTTTTAATTGCACTGTGGGAAATAGTCAATAAAATATTTGGTGAAGAATGCTAGCTAAATCAAACTGAGCGAACTTCCATTGCCCATGACAAGTGCCAAAGACCTGTAAGGTACTTCCTCCATCAGAGTTCACAGTCCAGGAGACGGACTGGTAAGCAAGTAAGTACACAGTGATTGCTAGAGTACAGCAGGCACATGGAGATGTGCCTCCGGAGGACTGGATGAAGAGGGAGAGGTGACAGGAAAGACTCAGTGGAGGAAAGGATGTGGGGTATCCTGAGAAGTGAGTGAGGAGTTGCAGGACCAACTTAGGGTTGGCAGAAAGTAGAGCCAAGGAGCGTTGGTGGGAGTTGGGGATGGTAAGTGAAAAGCTTTCCAGACAGAGGAAAAAGCAAGAATAATAGAAATGTTGTATGTTGTGAATCTTTGTTCGAGTTGGTCTTTCATGGAGAAAACAATCTATTAATTTGTGAATGTCCAGTTTTTTACTAGCTCCATAAATTGCTGTAAGACTATTGAAGGCTCAGAAGTGTGTATGTATAAAAATTGCTGACGGGAAATAAAATAATGTGTTATTTTATAGACCCTTTAAAAAGTATTTCCTTTTAATTAAGAAAATATGAAATGATGGTCTTATTTAACTCCTTCCTCTTCGAATCAACAATTTAGTACAGTTTTAGAAAGTAACCAAATTTCTACAAATACTGTTTAAATTTTTGCTGAGTTTCAGGTTAGGTTTCACCACAGATACATTTTTATGAAAAGATTATTCTTAACATTTATTTACAATATATCTTTTAAAACGTAAAATGTAAATAAATGTTAAGAATAAGCTTATTATTAAAATAAATCAATTTATCTCAGTAAGTTTTGGCATTGATATTTTGTGGTATTTCATACATTTTTGACAAGACAGCTAGGTTTTTCTTTAAGAAAATTTTACACAATAACACATCTTAGGTTTTATGATTTTGAAAATTCCTCACATTTGTATCATGCTTTATAGTTTACAAAACTTGTTGTTTTAACAGTTTACCTATTGTTTCAGGTGACCCTAGCAATAATTCTGTGAGTTACACAAAAGATCGCTTGTTCAGAATTCCATGTACTCATCCCTAATTCTCTTTCTACCCACTCTTCAAATGACCGGATGCAGTGAGTTCAGATAGCTTTTGAGAGCAGGTAATTCCAGAAAAGGTGTCAGGACTCCATTGAAGATTGTTGATCAAGAGTCATACTGAGAACAACATCAATGGATGATGGGTCATGTGGAGGTTTTCAATCAATTTTGAACCATTTATCACCCAGATGTAGACCTTGAACATATCACTAGATTTTCTGAGTTTCAATAAATCATCTCTGAAAATGAGTTGTAAGGGAAGAGATTAAATCGTATCCAAGGTCCTTTCCTTCTAGTTTGAAGTTCTGAGACTTGATGTGAACTCAAAAGTAAATGAAGCAGAATAAACACAACCATTTGAAGAATCTATTAGAAGATTCTGATGAAGCATGAAGGTCTTAAGACCCCATAATACAAAGCACATTTGAACATGTTATCTTGTGCATACTACTATTGGGCAGTATCTCTTCATATGGAATGTACAATAAGCTGATTTCATATTCACATTGGTTCCTTTTGATATATGTGATCTGAGTTTACTTTGGTCTGCTTCTATGAGGAATTTTTGATTTTCCTAATTGTAGGAAATACACTGTTCTGCCATTAATTTAAAGAGGAGATCAAAAGAATGATTTTCAGTTACTTTAGAAGGATGGAAACACAGTTGACACTGGCTAGGAAAAGTTTTTATTTGTCTTTGGTTATATATATTTTCTATAACTATTTCTGCCTATGAAATGTGGAGTGAAAGTCATTTTTAAAAAGGAAGAATCGTATCAAATGTTGATATACGAGATTATATATTTTCCCATCTCTTACATAAAGGCACCTGTATCCCATGGTTATTCTTGGGAATTCTTTTTTTTTTTCTTGTGCACTGGTATATAAACTAGATAACTGAACATCAGGACTAAGATTTATTGCCACCAATGGCATTTTTTTTAAAGGAAAATGCAGAACTTTCTTTTACGTCTTCTTGGATTCAAGTTTACATATTATCACCAGTTTCTTAGAAATTTTCTTTACTGGAAATCTGTATACCTATTTGGAAAAATTCTTAATTATTTCTCATCCTCAGCCCTGCCATCAGTTCCCACTTTTCCCAATAATTCCTATGTAGATGCCAATGCACACATGCCTGACCTATGAACCCTGGCTCTTAGGAGCAGAAAATATTCTGACCAGGGTCCATATTTTTAGTGTTTCATAGAAATGAGTCTGCATTCCAATATAAAGATTGCTATATGAGAAAACTGCAAATCTCTGATCATTCAATTCTTTAACTTACACAGAACTATCAGAAAAAGAGCTTCATGAACTCAAATTCAAATTATTATTTTATACATCTGAGATGACTTATTAGATAGTTGTAGTAATTCTCCAAGTATGATAGACAAAGAGTAGTTGGCTAATTCTTTGAAAACTGGATCAGCACCTTATTAATTTTGTCTCCTTTGTACCTACTAGGTGTCAGTAAATCTCTGTTGAATAAACCAAGGGCCTCCTAGGTGTCCAACCAAAGGAAAAATACACAGGATGTTATTAAAGAATAATTCATAAGATAATAGTGGTTAGGAGGCCATCTCTTCTTTTCATAAATGTGTTCGAGAGACTTAAGAGTTCAGAGTGAACCAAAGCCTTCCAAGCCTTAATATACTTAGTGCTGGTATCTTAAGCTAATTTATGGATATGACTTTTGTAGTATGTCACGGAGATAATTTGTCTACAGTCATTTCATAGACATCAGTGAATAGCTATCCTGCAATAAAAGCCCATCAATATTATATTGAATCAGACTTAAATACAGAATGTGAGTTGTACTCTATTGTAGAATGCATTTAAATACCTTGATTAAACCCTTATAACTCAATTTCAAATGACATTTCATTCCCTCCATCTCTTAGTTTTTTCTGCCTATATGATGAATCCCATTTCTTGGCTATTCATTGATTCTATTTCGATTTTCATTGATTCTATTTTTCTTTTTATACAGCTTATGTTAACTACAATTACTTAACAGTTTTAAATTCTGAAATAGTGTAGCAGGTTTAAATATGCTGAATTTCTTATGGTTGAATTGCATTTTAAGAATCAGTCTGTACCTCCGACATAATTGTTCACTGATGTTTGTTCCTTCTCAGCATCTTTTGGATTCCAGCTGCTGCTAATCCAGTCCAAGGCTGTCATGTAGGGATGTGGTTTAGCTCCAATTTAGCTGAGCTGGCAAAAGTAAACCTGAGCTTTACTAATTGTAGTTTCACTGGAAGAAGATAAGGGATGCTAGAATTAACTCTGTTTCTGTAGGTCAGTGGCTGTCAATGGATGGTCCCAGACCAGCATCATCAACAACACCTGGGAAATGCTCAGACCCCACCCAGATCTACAGAATGAGAAACTCTGAGGGTAGAGCCCCAGATATCTGGGTTCATGAGCCCTCCAGGTAATCCTAATGCATGCTCAATTTTCAGTACCACGCTTTAGGTCTTCTCTTGATATGGAGGATTCTCCAGGGGTTAAAACAACAAAGAATAACATCTCCTCTCAGGGAAGTCTCTTAATTGCCGCCCAACATGGTGAACCCCTTTCTTAGGCTTTGCACAACCCAAATCTCAAACATCTTACGTGGAAATTCAACAGTATTCATGGATTTCTATGTCAGACAAACTTGATCTTGCAACGCAACGGACAGATTCCTACCTCAATCATCTTGGGCAACACATGGGAGCCTTGAGTTCTTTATCTTCAGAATAATGCTTACGTTTCTGAGCTTTTGTGAGGATTAGAAATGATTTATGAAAAAATGAGGATCAGAATTGCTATTACAACATTGTTAATAAGGCTTTAGTGTTGGGACCCTCATTTGCATAGGTCCCTACCAAATAATAATACATTTGAACCTAATTTTTTAAACCTAATTTTGTATTTTGTATTCTTTCGACTTAAGGAGGGCCCTCAAATTGTATTAGCTTCAGGCCCCTCAGGATCCCTGGTGTATTACAATTCCTAACACATGGTAGAGGCTTAATAAGTGTTAGTTATCTTGGTATTGAGTCTATTCACAGTTCCTGCCACTTTTTATTGTTGATATCCAAGCCTTGAATTATATTTGGAACAACTTACCAATGTGGCACATAGGCGTGTGATGGACCCACAGTACACATGTATGGATGACCATGAGGTTGAATATTTAGGAGCAAAACTTAAGTGCCAAGGCGTGCAATCTCTCACAAAGCAAGAGTCTGTGTGCTGATTAGGTCAAGTAAAGATTCCAGCCGTTTCATTTACATTTAGCAAAAACCCAGTAAGCAAAGCATATGAAGAGAGTTGGGTGTTTTTTTTTTAAGGCAAAAACCTTTTTAAACCAACATGAAGTTGCTTAAGATTCAAATGACAATTCTTCTCTGAAAGTCAAATTGTATTCTTTGCCCTCTCTTTGACAATGATTATAGTAATTGAAAAGAATATAGTCTTCTCCATTGAAGTGTATGAATGCAGACACTTAAGGTTATATTTTCAAAGAAGCATATATAGCCTTAGCCATGTGTCTCCTGTTAATTCCAGTGGTGTCATGCGAGGCAGTGCTTTTGCTCATCAGTTGGAAAATGTACACCATGGCATTCATGCAAGTATTCTTTAGTATCATCAATTATCCCATTTTCCTATGACTCCTTTTCAATTAATTTTATTCAAGAATGTGGAGTTATCTGAACACTCTTTTTTTTCTGTTTAATGATAGTAGTGCTAGTATTTTCAGTATTTATCAAGTGCTGACTAGATCTTTTTGGTTGAAGAGTTGGTTAGGAAAATTACTGTCAAGCTCACTCACCACCATAGTAACCGAATTTTAATACCTTCTGGGGATACAGACATTTATATAATCTAACTCAATGGCACTGAGGTGCAGTGTATGTAGTGTATTTATGATTGAACAGAAAGTTTCAAACAGCAGCCTGTGAAATTGGATTTTAGATGTCATGTACCATAAATAAGTGCTATAAAGATTGCCTTTAATACTATAAATCAGATTTTATTGGTTTCAGCTATCTCATTCTGGTTATTTTATTACCCCCCAAATCAGAGGAAATCAAAGAGCTGGAATATTTTTTATTTTAATATCCCATATTCTACAGTAATGGCACATACAGCCTTACAGCTTCCTTTTTGGGTAAGTTGGACAAGGTTGACAGGCGGCAGGCCCCAGCCACATATCAGTGGCAGAATCAGCGTAAACAACCAAACTTTGAGATTTGAAACGTTTAAAATTCTCCTGTTCGTGAAATATACAAAGTAGGTGAATTGGCAGATCTCTTCCCTTTCTGAGAATCTGATTGTTATGTTCTTCGTGCCATCCTGACACCTGTAGAGATTGGCAGGTGAGCACTGTGCATCTTCTGCAAAGTTTAATAGACTTTGGTGACAAGGGTTTCTATCTATTGGAGATGGGGGCTGCCTATGCATAACTTAACTGAATTACTTAAAGCACCTAAAACTGTTGCTATCAAGTTGTGTCCTTAAACAATTTCCCAATATTTGATTTACAACAACTACCCCCCTGCACCTTGCTCCTATACTTTGATGGTTGAGTATGGTGGAGTCAAGAAAATCAACTTTTTTTCCCTTTTAATTTTTATTTTTAAATTGTGGGGTACGATTCAGGGTTAGGTATACAAATGTTCATTGTGCAGGTACCCTTATTGATGAGCTGTGGCCCCCCTTCCCCAGGTGGATATCGATTACTGTCAATCCCAGCTGCCCATCCCCCACCCCCTCCCTGCGGTTTCCCGCCACTTTCAATCCCTTTCCTACAGTAACACGGTAGGTGTTCAAGGTCCACTTATGAGTGAGAACATGTGATACTCAGCTCTTTGTTTCTGTGAGAGATTGCTCAGTATTACAAGCTCCAATTCCATTCATGTTGCTGCGAAGTTCATGATTTTGTTCTTCTTTATGGTTGAGTACTATTCCATTGTATATATGTACCACATTTTTTTATTCAGTCCTCTTTTGATGGGCAGCATGGTTGGTTCCATGTTCTTGCTATTGTGAACAAGGCTGCGATAAACATAC